>NC_134907.1:20293935-20351435 GCF_041734735.1 Babylonia areolata
CAGTTCACACACACACACACACACACACACACACACACACACACACACACACACACACACACACACACACAATGGTTGACAGGTTATTCTGAAGATAAAACTCATGATCTTCGCTTTTCTTTATTGCTTTTAACTATTTCTTGTTTGTCGTGTATTAGATGGAGCAATTATAACATTGTCTGTTCTTAACATCATTGTATTCAATAGAGTAATTATAACATCGTCAGTTTTTAACATACTGTGTATTGAAAAAAGTAATCATAACATAGTCTTTTTGTTTTTGCCATCATTGTGTTTTAGATAATTCTTGCCATTACTTTGTATCAAATAGTGTAAGAATAACACATTCTATTCTTGCCACTTTTGTATATTGAGTAGTTTAAGTATAACATAGTCTATTCTTGCCATCATTGTGTTTTAGATAGTGTAATCATAACATATCAAAAAAGATTTATTCTTACCGTTAACGTGAATTGAATTGTGTAATTATAACATAATGTACTCTTGCCCTTGTGATGTATTGCACTTGATATGCACTTGTATGTATCTTATTTCTACTGTATCTGTGTTTGTGTATGATTTTAGATTTATGTTCGTATCTCGTTATGTACTATCCCCCCCAATATTCCTTGTGACCCCGGTACACTTGGTAATAAAGACATATTCTATTCTATTCTATAGAATAGTGTGTTTATAACACAGTCAACAAGTGAGAAAATAAAAGTGAGGTAGAAAATAAGAAAAGAGCGGACAACAGAAAGAAAAAGAGACGGACAGACCAGTGCTTACAGTTCAAACCATCGACGCAAAGCATTGTGAGAAATGTTTATCTGGTTGTCGTCATTTACAACTTCCATGCCTTCGTATTATGGATAGTGCAGTAACAAAAACGGCAATAACAATAACAACGACGACGACAACGACGATGACAAAGGGTGTAAAAGATAGCTAAAACGTCCTCGCACCGGGCTGTCTTCGTTTCCTTCTTCTTCTTCTTCTTCTTCTTCTTCTCGTTTGTCAGATGGACACCCCAGTCACAGCGATGAAGGCAGCTGTACACTGCAGGTCCTCCACACAGCCGTAGAGCTTCCGGGTCACTGGAGTTGGGTCGGGCCAGTACCTCTTCCTGAGCACCTCATGGAGGGGGCAGGACTGCAGCAGGTGATCTGTTGTCTGGCTGTCAGTCCCACAGGGGCACCGTGCTGAGTGACCAGTGCGGAATTCGGTCAGTAAAAGGTGCACTGGACTGCAGCCATGCTTCTTTGTCCATCTCTCTCCATGCAGCCTTCAAACAGCTTCAGCTTCCAGTCACCCTACAGACATTGGTTGAGTCTGACAGGACGTTTTATACCAAGGAAGAAATGAGCGACCATCATCCTGGGGATTCTTTCGCCAACTTTTACACCCATCAGTGGAGTGATGGCCTAGAGGTAACGCCTCCGCCTAGGAAGCGAGAGAATCTGAGCGCGCTGGTTCGAATTACGGCTCAGCCGCCGATATTTTCTCCCCCTCCACTAGACCTTGAGTGGTAGTCTGGACGCTAGTCATTCGGATGAGACGATAAACCGAGGTCCCGTGTGCAGCATGCACTTAGCGCACGTAAAAGAACCAACGGCAACAAAAGGGTTGTTTCTGACAAAATTCTGTAGATAAATCCACTTCGATAGGAAAAACAAATAAAACTGCACGCAGGAAAAAATACAAAGAAAATGGGTGGCGCTGTAGTGTAGCGACGCGCTCTCCCTGGGGAGAGCAGCCCGAATTTCACACAGAGAAATCTGTTGTAAAAAAAAAAAATAAAAAGAAGAAAGAAATACAAATGCAAATTTTTTTTTTTTTTTTTTTCAATACCAAAAGATCTCAGCAGTCATTTTCATTTTCAAACTTGGTTATTGATCAAGCGTTTCCGCGAGTCTGAAGATATTTTTTTGCTTTTGTTTTGAAAGATTAATCTACAGACACTGAAGCGTCTTTAAGAAAAATGAACCAAAAGTATATAACCTGGTCAACAGATATACAGACATTAAAGCAGAAGAAACGGGATGAAGAAGTTGAATAGTTCTGTAACCCCATATTGCACATAAATCAACAAAAGAACAAGAAAAGCCGTTTTACCTTTCGAAATTAAAAAAAAAAAAAAAAAAAAAGGGGGGGGGGGGGGGGGGGGGGGGCTAAAAACGCCCCAAACTGTTACAGGGCATTTCATGTTTCATAGACCTTTAAAATACATCCCAATAGAAGAAGTTTCCAGTTATCATGCAATACAGTAACTAAACAAACAAAGAAATAACTTAATAGAACAAACTTTTTTTTTTTTTAAAGACAAAATATAAAAGACAAAAAACAACGACCACATATATCTCCAACACATACAGATGTGCTGAAGCATGAGCACATTGATTTAGTTCATATCTGATATTTGATGTTTATGATACTGCCGCTATGTGAAGTGTTCACTGCCGGTGTGCACGAGCAGTTTTCCGCAGAGCACACCATAAGCTTCGGCATCTGGCTGCTCTGTGTGCTCGCAATGTCTTTCCTGGCTTTTGAGAATAAAATCATGTAAACACACACACACACACACACACACACACACACACACACACACACACACACACACACACACACACACACACAGAAACTGAGAAAAGATCGAAAATATGAGAGAAAAATCTGGCTGAAACGAAACAAAACAGAAAAGAAACAAGAACGACAGGAAAGAAGAGAGAGAGGGAGAGAGAGGGGGGGAGAGATAGGGAGAGAGAGAGGGGGAGAGAGGGAGAGAGAGGGGAGAGAGAGGGGGGGAGAGACGGAGAGGGAGAGAGAGTGGGGGACATAGAGAGAGGGAGGGAGAGAGAGAGGGGGGAGGGAGAGAGAGGGAGGGAGAGAGAGGGGAGAGAAAGAGGGGGAGAGAGAACACTGAACACATTGAACACTGAAATGTTTGTCATTAGCTGAAAAGCTCTGGTGACATACGTACTAATCAGAAGAAAATGGTGGAAAGTAGATAGAGAGAGAGGGGGGAGAGAGAGAGGGAGAGAGAGGGAGAGAGAGAAAGAGAGAGGAGAGGGGGAGAGAGAGGGGGGGAGAGAGAGAGGGAGAGAGAGAGGGAGAGAGAGATGGGGGAGAGAGAAAGAGAGAGAGAGGGGGAGAGAAAGAGAGAGAGAGGGAGAGAGAGAGGGGGGAGAGAGAGAGAGGGGGGAGAGAGAGAGGGAGAAGAGAGGGAGAGAGAGAGAGGGGGGAGAGAGAGAGAGAGGGGGAGAGAAAGAGGGGGGAGAAGAGAGAGGGAGAGAGAGAGAGGGAGAGAGAGGGGGGAGGACAGAGAAAGAGAGAGAGAGAGGGAAAGAAAGAGAAAGAGAGAGAAAGAGAGAGAGATGGCACAGAATCTCCAGAGGGGTGAGGAGAAGCATTACATAATCGAAAGAGCCCCACAACCCCCTCCCCCCCATGCCCCTCTCCCCCTCCCCCCCCCCCCCACCCACCCACCTGGCATCCACACAAGGGGGGAAACGAGCAAATGGACAAGCTCAGCATCATTTAGAATTTTCATATAAACTCCAGCGACACTGCCAGCCCCGAACAGCTGAATGCTCTCGTTTGAAAAGAAGCAAATGGACAAGACGAAGACATTCCGCTGCGGCGTTTAACACCATTAACCCATGCAGACCCCCACGCGATGCTCTCGTGACGAACATCAGCTTGCCCGCGAGGAGAACTCTCCTCTCCTGAAGACAATCAAACACCACGTCCGGCCGGGATAACCCGAATAAATCGCCACACTACGCTAAGCCCAACAGTTGAAATGCTTGTTTGAAAAAATATCGCTGAATACTCTAAAGTTGGCAACAACCCTGGCGAACATACGAGTTAATAAAAATGAAAATTTCAAACTCCAACAAAAAACATTTACAGCCCGATGTTGATGAGTAAAGTTGGCGGCCAAAGTGGGTGATTACAGGGGTCAAGGATGCTGTTGGCACTCGCCACCGCGGACAAAAAGACAAACAAACAACAAAAACAAACAAAAAAGCAACAGCGGCACAGAAAGCATGTCAGAATAAAAAGAAATCTTTACTCTGCTGCAAGCGCGTAATAAAACAACACTTCTTTCCAGAAGAAACAACAAATATCTCAGCAAACCGCACTGAAATGCGCATGCGCCACAAGCACGGAGAGTGGGTTAACTGTCCGAGCTTTTGAACGAGGAAACACACACACACGCGCGCGCGCGCGCAAAAATATTAATACCGCTGTGTCAATGTACTCTCACAAGAACACAAAACAGTCAAATCTTCAAAGATTAATTTCAGGACTGTTCCATCAAAAATATATGACGAAAATCTTCGATCAAAAAAGGCTGCACATTTGCATAGCAGCTTCTAGAAATTTGAAACTTTGGATCAAGTATACATTCCAATCAATATAAAACTGACTGCCACCAAAAAGCAGAAATAATGTAATGCAAAACTTTCAGGCAAGTAATCAGCTGGCATAAAAAAAAAACATGGAAAGCTGATAACTATATAGACTTTTCTCGTGTTACGAATCTAATTGATCTCCTGGCCTAAAAGGTCTCTTAAAATGAATTGTTAATTGTAAAGATAAGATCACAGACAGAAATCGAAAACGGTCATGGACTGTGTGAAACATAACTAGGTGGTTTGCTAAAAACCAGCTGAGGAAGATTCCCTTTTAATCACCATAAAAGAGTGATGGCCTAGAGGTAACGTGTCCGCCTAGGAAGCGAGACAATCCGAGCGCGTTGATTCGAATCACGGCTCAGCCGCCGATATTTTCTCCCCCTCCACTAGACCTTGAGTGGTGGTCTGGACGCTAGTCATTCGGATGAGACGATAAATCGAGGTCCCGTGTGCACCACGCACTTAGCGCACGTAAAAGAACCCACAGCAACAAAACGGTTGTTCCTGGCAAAATTCTGTAGAAAAATCCACTTCGAAAGGAAAAACAAATAAAACTGCACGCAGGAAAAAAAAATATACAAGAGAGGCAAGGCCTTCAAGACTCACTTGTGATACACTTAAAAAAAAAATCCAAGCTTTTTATGTATTGAGTATAATTTCAAAATGTAATGTTTAAGATGAGAAAGATCAGTTTAAAGCAAATTAAGTCCCCTAGCATTAATTACAGAGTAATTTCCCTTTTTTACTACTGCACCAAAACGTTTGCAAAATAAATAAAACTTCCATGCTTAGCAAAAGAAGTTCCTGTTTGAACAAAAAATGATAATAATGACTGCTCTTGTTGTTGGGTCAGAATATCAGATCAAAGTGCCAAGTTTAGAGAATACAAAAAATATAAATATAACAGTAAATGCAGTTTGCATATAATTAGGCTTCATTTTTTATTTTTTTGTGCCCATCCCAGAGGTGCAATATTCTTTTAAACAAGATGATTGGAAAGAACCGAATTTTTCCTATTTATATGCCTAATTTGGTGTCAACTGACAAAGTATTCGCAGAGAAAATGTCAATGTTAAAGTTTACCACGGACACACACACACACACACACACACACACACACACACACACACACACACACACACAGACAACCGAACACCGGGTTAAAACATAGACTCACTTTGTTTACACAAGTGAGTCAAAAAAATGGGTGGCGCTGTAGTGTAGTGACGCGCTCTCCCTGGAGAGAGCAGCCCGAATTTCACAGAAAAATCTGTTATGATAAAAAGATATTAATACAAAATACAAAATACCATGAAAAGCACAAAGCAACTATATTGACATTGCTCTGTGTCAGTTTCAGACGCAGATTCATAGTCTGTTGTATCTGTAAGGGAAAGTAAGCCGCGTGAAGGAATCTGTGCCATTGTATAGTATTTTAAACAGGGCTGCAATTTTTACAAGCAGAACGACCAGTAACAGATGGCAACCAACCACAACAACAACATCAAGCAAGCCTGATAATATCACCACTTTTCCACTGTTTCACACACACACACACACACACACAACAAAATAAATAAATAAGAACAACAACAACAAAAAACACACCACACACACACACACACACACACAATGTTCACACACTCACTCACGTTGATGTTGTTTTTTTAATGCATACACAAATGCACAACATTTGATGGAAAGCTGAAGAAAAGAAAAAGACCAGCCGTCCACACAATACCACACGTAGATAGGCTTTCGAAACTTCAACTGTGGCTCTTTGTAAATATATCAGAACTTCCGAACGCTTAACTCTCAGTTTCAGACTGATACACACTAACCCATGTAAGTCATAGTTCGTTGTTGTTGTTGTTGTTGTTGTTGTTTTGTGTTTTTCTTAACTCTTTCCATACGAACGGCGAAAGAGACGACGTTAACAGCGTTTCCCCCCAATTACCATCATCAAAATATTGCAAGCGGAAGGCTCTTATACTGAAGACGTGAATGTTGACAAAGAATACCACAATTCTGACGACGGAAGCTAAAGGTTGGGTCATTGAGACACCTACTGGACATCCGAGGGGTCTGTGTAGAGAAGAAGAGAGGACTGGCCGTACTGAGTGAGTTAATCATGAAACACGAATCGCCACCCACCCCCAAAAAACAACTGTAAAATATTTAGAACATGTTCAAATCGGAAATCAGGCAATTGTTACTCTGTAAAATCTACACCTACACTCACACACCCTCTCTCTCTCTCTCTCACGCACGCACACACACACACTTACTTTGAAAGCCACGAGGAAGACGCCGGGAGAGAAAAGAAGCTGGATTTCCCTCCCTTTACCCGGCAGTGGACGTCGAGGCGAATGGACGAGGGCCGAAGTTGAGAGAGCTCTGGTGCTGGGTGGTGGGTGTTGCGGACACAAAACTGCCACCAAGCTCGTGCCGCGGCGTGCTGTGGAGGTGGCTGTGGCTGTGGCTGTGTGTGTGTTCGTTCGTCACACAGCTGATGTTCCGGTTTCTCTCCTTTCTATGTATCAGGCTGTGTGGCTCCTCCGTCACCATCCCTCCCACCACATAGACCGCCACCACCATCACCCATCTCTTTACTCAACTCCCTCCCTCCCTCACACACCTACTCTCCCCGGTCCCTTTACTCAACCCCCTCACATCCATACTCTCCCCCCATCCAACACCCTCCCCCCCTACTCTCCCCCCATCCCTTTACTCAACCCCCTCCCTCCCTCCCCCATTCTTTTACCCAACCCCCTCCCTCCCTCCCCCCCCCCCCCGCACCCCCCCCCTTTACTCAACCCCCCACCCTCCCTCACTCCCCTACTCTCCCCCCCGTCCCTTTACTCACCCCCCTCCCCTCCCTCCCCTACCCGTTTGCTAGCACCCCCTCCCTCACGCCCCCTGCCCCCATCCCTTTACTCAACTCCCTGTCTCATGCAATCCCCCCCACCCCCAAACCGCCCTATGCCGCCCCCCCCTCCCCCCGCAACACACACACACTTCTCTCCCTTCTTCCCCCCCCCCTTCCCCTGCTTCACTCCCCTCACCCCCACCCTTCACTCATTAACTTTTCTCTTTCTCTCGGATTCTATAGTGTGTGTTTTGGCGCTATTATCACCCACCCACCCCTCACCCCCATCTCCCGCCCCCGTTTGCTACCCCCTCACCCTTCCTCCCCAGGTAGGCATGCAGCTCTGTTGTGCAAATGACTCGCGTGTTTGCGAAGCGCTCAGAGCTTGGTCTCCGAACCGAGGACAGGCGCTATGTATAAGTATTCAATATCAATCAATGGCTTTGTGCTTGTAAAATGCCGAGAGCTTGGTCTCTGACCGAGGATAGGCGGTATATAAGTATGCTTATCATCATCATCATCATCATCATCATCGCATCCCCTATCTCTAGCCCCACTCCGAACGGTTTTTTTTGGGGGGTTTTTTTCCTCCCGTCGTTGTTGTTGGTGGGTCTGTTTCCCCTCCCCCTCCCCCCCCTCACCCTCCCTTTCCAGCCATTGGTGCATGAGTGAAGTCGGCTTGTGCACATGGATGCGCAAGAGGGAGGTGGCAGAATGGTTAAGACGCTAATCTGCTGCCAATACAGACACTTCGTGAGGGTCTGAGTTTGAATCCCGCTATCGGCCTTTCTCCCAAGTTCGACTGGAAAATCAAACTGAGCGCCCTGTCTTTATTCGGACGAGACGATAAACTGAGTCCCGAGTGCAGCGGCACGTATTTTGTGCACTGAAAAAGAACCCATGGCAACAAAAGTATTGTCCTCTGGCAAATTGTAGGGGAAAAAAACCCCAATACTCTGATAGGTACACACACACACACACACACACAGAGAGAGATAAACATATAGTTGTGTGTGTGTGTGTGTGTGTGCGTGTGTGTGTGTAGTGATGGCCTAAGGTAACGCGTCCGCCTAGGAAGCGAGAGAATCTGAGCGCATCGGTTCAAATCACGGTACAGTCGCCAATATTTTCTCCCCCTCCACTAGACCTTGAGTGGTGGTCTGGACGCTAGTCATTCGGATGAGACGATAAACCGAGGTCCCGTGTGCAGCATGCACTTAGCGCACGTAAAAGAACCCATGGCAACTAAAGGGTTATCCCTGGCAAAATTCTGTAGAAAAATCTACATTGATAGGAAAAACAAATAAAACTGCACGCAGGAAAAAATACAACCAAAAAAATGGGTGGCGCTCTCAGTGAAGCGACGCGCTCTCCCTGGGGAGAGCAGCCCGAATTTCACACAGAGAAATCTGTTGTGACAAAAAAAAAAGAGAAATAAAATACAATATATTTATTTATTTATTTATAGATGCATGTTGGGTTATGTTACTGTAAGGCATCTGCCCAGCAGATACGGTGTAGTGTGTATGGATTTGTCCGAACGCAGTGACGCCTCCTTGAGGAATTGAAAGTGAAAGTAAAACTGTGTTATCATCGCGGCGTTTGATTGGCTGAGAGCGGGTGGGCCCGTCTTTTCACTGTTAGCCGCGCGAAATTTGGCCAAGCAGAGCAAACCAATAGGCCTAGTTTGCATCAGTTTGACATGGTACAGTATATGACACCAAAACTGTGTTATCATCGCCCTCCCACCCCCACCTCTCTAAACTCCCTGCCCTCGGACTCTGTATTGGCAGACTAGAGTCTTATCCATTTTGCCAGCTTCCTAAAAGAAAGAAAGGCAAGAACAACAAGAACAATAAAGAAAGGGATGAGTTTCAGTTTCAGTTTTCAGTAGCTCAAGGAGGCGTCACACTGCGTTCGGACAAATCTATATACGCTACACCACATCCGCCAAGCAGATGCCTGACCAGCAGCGTAACCCAACGCGCTTAGTCAGGCCTTGAGAAAAAAAAAGAGTAAATAAATAATAGATAAATACATTTTAAAAAAAAAAAAAAGAACTACTACTACTAATAATAATAATAATATGTATAAGGCGCAAAAACGTGATGAAGTCAACTATAAGCGTACAAAAAAAAAAAATAAATAAATAAATAAATAAATAAATAAATAAATAAATAATAATTTATTAAAAAAAAAAAGAAACAAAAAGAAAGGGATGAACCAAAAGAACCAGAACAACTAGAATAACAAGAATATGAACAAGTACAGAGAAAGAACAGAAACCAGAACAATAATATGAACGAGAACGGAACAAGAAGAACGATAACCAGAAACAAGAAAAAAAAAAAAAAAAAAAAAAGCCGGAACAGAAGAACAATAACCAGGAAAAGCATGAACAGAAGAACGATAACCAGGAAAAAAAACATAAAAAGAACGGTAACCAGAAAGAAAACAACAACAACAACAAAAAAACACGAGAAGAACGATAACCAGAAAAACATGAACAGATGAAGAACGATAACCAGAAAAAAACATGAACAGAAGAACGATAACCAGAAGGAAAAAAAACATGAACAGAAGAACGATAACCAGGAAGAAAAACATGAACAGAAGAACGATAACCAGAAAAACATGAACAGATGAAGAACGATAACCAGAAAGAAAAAAAAAACATGAACAGATGAAGAACGATAACCAGAAGGAAAAAAACCATGAACAGAAGAACGATAACCAGAAGGAAAAAAAACATGAACAGAAGAACGATAACCAGGAAAAACATGAACAGAAGAACGATAACCAGAAAAAAAACATGAACAGAAGAACGATAACCAGAAAAGAAAAACATGAACAGAAGAACGATAACCAGGAAAAACATGAACAGAAGAACGATAACCAGAAGGAAAAAAACATGAACAGAAGAACGATAACCAGAAAAACATGAAGAACGATAACCAGAAAAACATGAACAGAAGAACGATAACCAGAAGAAGAAGAAAACATGAACAGAAGAACGATAACCAGAGAAAAAAACATGAACAGAAGAACGATAACCAGAGAAAAAAACATGAACAGAAGAACGATAACCAGAAAAACATGAACAGATGAAGAACGATAACCAGGAAAAACAGATGAAGAACGATAACCAGAAAGAAAAAAAACATGAACAGAAGAACGATAACCAGGAAAAAAACATGAACAGAAGAACGATAACCAGAAGGAAAAAAAACATGAACAGAAGAACGATAACCAGAAAAACATGAACAGAAGAAGAACGATAACCAGAAAAAACATGAACAGAAGAACGATAACCAGAAAAACATGAACAGAAGAACGATAACCAGAAAAAAAAAACATGAACAGAAGAACGATAACCAGAAAAAAAAAACATGAACAGAAGAACGATAACCAGAAGGAAAAAAAAACTTGAACAGAAGAACGATAACCAGGAAAAAAAAACATAAGCAAAAAAACACACAAAACACACACACACACACACACAAAAACAACAACAACAAAACACCACCAAGAACAGAAGAACAAGAACAACGATAAAAAAATAAAAAATCAATAGATAAATAAATAAATACATTTAATAAAGAAAAACAAGAACAGAAGAACAGAAAAACGAGGAACAGGATGAAAGTGGAAGAGGAGGAGGAGGAGGAAGAATAGAAAAGAGGAGATTAAGGTAATCCCCCAACGCCCCACGCCCCCCAAAAAAGAAAAATCAAAAGATAAATAAATAAATCAGTCTAACAAAGGAAACCAAGAACAGAAGAACAAGGTGAACGAGGATGAAAGAGGAGGAGGAGGAGGAATATACGAAGAGATTAAGGTTATATCTCCCCCATCCACCCCACCTCCCACCCCACCCCTTTTTTTTTTTAAGCCTACGGAGAAATGTAACTATCACGCACACACGAAGAACGCTGTGCAACGATTCTCCGAACAGCCGGTCATCATCAAGGCGAGGCTTCGTGATGGAAGCCAGTGTTGCTGATTGCCCCTCAATTCAACTGTGCAGACTGTTTCCAAACTTGACAAAAAGCCCAGAGGAAAAGTGAGGGCAATTTTCAACTCCTTCACACACTCAGACACACGCACACACACAAACTCTCTCTCTCTCTCTCTCTCACGCACACACACACAATCTCTCTCTCTCTCTCTCTCTCACGCACACACACACACATAATCTCTCTCTCTCTCTCTCTCACACACACACAAACTCTCTCTCACACACGAACTCTCTCTCTCTCTCTCTCTCTCTCTCTCTCACACACACACACACACACACACACACACACACACACACACACACAAACTCTCTCTCTCTCACACACACAAACTCTTACACAGGGAAATGGGAAGGTACAGAGAGAAATAGACATAGAATGACAGATAGACAAAGAGAGATGGGAGAGGCATAGACATACATATATACATATATTGTAATGTATTATATTACTCTTTTTTTTTGTCACAACAGATTTCTCTGTGTGAAATTCGTGCTGCTCTCCCCAGGGAGAGTGCGTCGCAACACTAACAGCACCACCCCCTTTTTTTCATTTTTTTTCTCCTGCCTGCAGTTTTATTTGTTTTCCTATCGAAGTGGATTTTTTTCTACAGAATTTGGCTAGGGAAAACCCTTTTGTTGCCGTGGGTTCTTTTACGTGCGTTAAAAACATGCTGCACACGGGACATCAGTTTATCGTCTCATTCAAATGACTAGCGTCCAGACCACCACTCAAGGTCCAGTGGAGGGGGAGAAAGTACTGGCGACTATGGGATTCGAACCAGCGCGCTCAGATTCTCTCGCTCCCTAGGTAGACGTCTTACCTCTAGGCCATCACTCTTCCTACGGACAGTCAGACAGACAGACATATAATGATATATACATACAGACAAACAGATAGACAGAGGGTGTATATCATCTCCATGGATTAGTGCGAGGTCTGAAATTAAATGAGAAAAAAACGCTGTGAACGTTGTGAAAAGGGAGGGGCTGTGGAAGGGGGGGTGGGGGAAGATTGATTCACGTGGTCAGTCAGAACATTAAAAATCATGGGCAAGTCATCGGTCAGAAGATTAGAGAAACTTTAAGCAAATCGTTTGTCAAAACGATGAAATACAAGGCAAGTCGTCGATCAGCCAATGAAAAAGCTTTTATCCAAACACGCAAACACAGCCCATTTTCTCAAGGTGGAGTCCGAATTTTAGAAATCATCAGCTTCATCAGGGAGCCGTTACGATTGTTCGGGGGGGCAATTAGTGTAATTTAGATCCCATTAGCGTGCACAGGGAGACTTTAGAACTGAATTTCACAGAGTCGTTTCCAACCTCGCCAGCAGTTCCCGTCTATTTATGACAAATTAATGAAGCAATTTATCAATTTCACCACTCCCCTGACAGCAACAAATTCGAGTAAAACCAGTAAACAACATCGGAAAAACGAACAAACAAGCAAACACACACACACGATCGCTGTCTCCCCCTCTCTCTCTCTCTCTCTTGCACACACACACACACACACACACGCGCGCACACACGTGGACGCACGCACGCATGCACGTACGCATGCATGGTATTTTTTTTTCCAAGTTCCATTCAAAAAGTTTCTCCCAACTCTCTCCACCACTTTGAAATGCACACACCCTTGGCAACGTTTTGACGACCAGTTTTTACTTTCCAACACTTCAGAATGGGCACATTCACTCAAAACATACATATATTTCATCGACAACGACAACAACAACGACAACAATGACAACAACAACGACACTGTCTAGAGTAGCCAACATCATCCCATGTTCTTCCGGTTTCCCCAGCCACGTCTGTGATCTGAAAACAACAACAACAACAACAGTCAGTCAGTCGGTCAGTCAGTCAGTCAACAAATCAACTCACTAACTGTTCATTCACTATACTGATTAATCAATTAAATAATGGGGGAAAGGAAAATGAGAGAGGAGAGGGTTGGGGGTGGGGGGGTGAGGGGTGGACAAGCAGACAAACAAAGTGATAAACCGGTACGTGTGAAACAAAAAGTAATACACTGATCATCTATGGCACTTGACAATAAAGCACAGTGCACACACACACACACACACACACACACACACACACACACACACACACACACACACACACACACACACGCACACACACAAACACACACACACACACACACACACAAACATACATACATGTGAAACAAAGTAATACACTGATCTTCTCCTACACTTTGATGGTACAGCACAGTATCCACACACACACACACACACACACACACACACACACACACACACATACATGTGAAACAAAGTAATACACTGATAACCTCTTCCACTTGACAATAAAGCACAGTGCACACACACACACACACACACACACACACACACACACACACACACACACACACACACACACACAAACATACATACATGTGAAACAAAGTAATACACTGATCTTCTCCTACACTTTGATGGTACAGCACAGTATCCACACACACACACACACACACATACATGTGAAACAAAGTAATACACTGATAACCTCTGACACAAAAAAGCTGAACATCCAGTCACAAATGTGGAACAGAGCAATATACTGATCATCACATATACCTGACAACAGAATGGTATGCATGACACTATGACGGCAAAATATATGATGACTTATGGTGGCAAAATATATGACGGCATAAAATTGCAAATTATATGATGGCATCTGATGGCATATGACGACAAAATATAT
The DNA here is from genome assembly GCF_041734735.1 of Babylonia areolata. Lineage (NCBI taxonomy): Eukaryota > Metazoa > Mollusca > Gastropoda > Neogastropoda > Buccinidae > Babylonia > Babylonia areolata. The sequence continues at coordinate 20,307,982 of NC_134907.1, forward strand.
GATTGCACATGATGGCAAAATATATGATGACATACGATGACAAAATATATGATGACATATGATGACAAAATATATGACGACATATGATGGCAAACTATATCATGGCATATGATCGAAAAATGTACGATGGCGAAATACATGACATATGATGGCAAAATATATGATGGCAAAATATGACTATGATGGCAAAACAGATGATGACACGTGATGGCTAAATATTTGATGGTATACGATGGTAAAACATATGACGACAAAAGATCGCAAAATATATTATGGTGAATGATGACAAAATAAACGATGACAAACGATGGCAAAATACATCAAGGCAGGAAACGAATGATGAGCGCCCAGTGGCAGCCGTCAGTCGGCTCTACCCAGGTAGGCAGCCTGTGGTGCAAATGTCCCCATGTATGTAAAGCGCTTAGAGCTTGGTCTCTGAGCGAGGATAGGCGCTATATAAGTATCCACATCAATCAATCAAGGCAAAACACAGGATGGCAAAACATTCCATAACGCCGAATCCAACCAAGCCACACTATCCGACAGTCCTGTACCCTTCAGAACGTGAACCAAGTCGAGCGCACAAGACCCGACATTTCACAGCGATTGCTTTACAGCCCTTGTCAAATCCAACTTCTGTGCTCAGCAAAGCGGACAATGTGTCGGTCTGGAAGTGAATCACTTGTGAACAAGTTGGGAACATTCCTATTCCTAGCAGGCCCCTGACAAGGACGTGGTGAGGAACCTCACACGGGAACACATCAGAGTTGTGTGCCATGAATGATGGGGGGTAAGAAATCTGCTTCCAGTGATGGTACATTTGCTAGGAGCCAGGACAAAGTTCCTTAAAGACATTCCTTTTTTTTCCCCCCTTTTTTTCTGGGGGGTGTGGGGGGGTGGCGGGAGTAGTGTGTGTGTGTGTGTGTGTGTGTGTGTGTATGTATGTGTGTGTGTGTGTGTGTGTGTGTGTCAGTGTATGTGTGTGTGTGTGTGTGTGTGTGCGTGAGTGTTTGTGTGTGTATGTGTGTGTGTATGTGTGTGCGTGCGTGTGTATGTGTGTGTGTGAACGTGCAAGCATGCGAACGTGCATGTGCTTGCATGTGTGTGCAACTATCTCAAACATTCCTGTAACAGAATTAAGCATGCTCATTATAACAAAATAATAATCGATCAAATGTGTGTGTGTGTGTGTGTGTGTGTGTGTGTAAACGTGCATGCATGCGAACGTGTGTGTGTGTTTGTGTGTGTGTGTGTGTGAACGTGCATGCATGCGAACGTGCATGCATGCGAACGTGCGCGTGTGTGTGCATGCGAACACGAACGCACACACGCGCGTGTGGCCAGCGGTCTCACCATCTTTGTACTCGTCCATGCCGCGTGCTTGCTGAAGAAGGTCAGGGTCGTCCTCCTCCACCCTCCTCTCTCTCTCCGCCTCCTCCCCCTCCTCCTCCTGTTTGGCCCGCTCGGGGTTCAGGGCCCTGCCTTGCAGTGATTGGCTGAGACACAGAGACAGAGACAGAGAGTGTGTGAGCGAGACAGACAGAGTGTGTGTGAGCGAGACAGACAGAGACAGACAGTGTGTGAGAGAGGACAGAGACAGACAGTGTGTGAGAGAGGACAGAGACAGACAGTGTGTGAGAGAAACAGAGACAGACAGTGTGTGAGACAGTGTGCGAGAGAGACAGATATACGAGGGTCATTCAATAAATAAGGTGAATTTTTCGGTATAAGGACTTCTAATACAGATAGAAGCTTACTTTTTTCTTTTCTTTTTTTCAACGTAGTCTCCCAGCACTGTCACACACTTTTCCCATCTGTGCACAAGCTTCCGTATTCCCTCAGCGTAAAAATCTTTGGACTGATGTCTCAGCCAGTCGCTCACAACACTTTTGAATTCATCGTCACTTTCAAACTTCGTGCCTCTCGTGAACGCTTTCAAGGGACCAAACAGGTGAAAGTCTGAAGGGGCAAGGTCTGGGCTGTAAGGGGGATGAGGGAGCAGTTCCCAGCCCAGCTCGTTGATTGTCTGCACCGTTCGGGCTGCGGTGTGAGGCCTTGCGTTGTCATGATGCAAGATGACTCCTTCTGACCCCTGCGTTTGTTCTTTATGTCTTTCTTGACCTGCCTCAGCAGTTCACAGTAGTTGGCACTGTTCACAGTGCTTCCTTTCTCAAGGAATGAAATGGTGATTGGGCCTTGCATATCCCAAAAAACGGTGAGCATCACCTTCCTCGTGGACCGCTGGGACTTGAACTTCTTCTTCACTGGAGAGCCTACGTGCTTCCACTCCATGGACTGCCGTTTGGACTCAGGCTCATAGTGCCAAACCCATGTCTCGTCACATGTGACCACCTTCTTCAGAAACTCATCACCATCCTTCTCATAGCGGCAGAGACACTGCTGGGACAACTCGACCCTCCTCTGTTTGTGCTCTGGAGTAAGCATCTTTGGCACCCACCGGCAGCTGACCTTCGAGTAGCCAAGGTCATCATGGACAATTGTGTGTGCTGTCCCAACAGATAAGCTCAAAGTCCTTGCAATGTCATCCACTGTCACCCTTCTGTCAGACTGAATGAGGTCACTGACTGATTCGATCACCTCAGGAGACCTCACTTCTGTAGGCCTTCCAGGCCTGTCTTCATCCTCAACACTGCTCCGTCCTTCTTTAAACAATTTAGCCCACTTGTAGACATTTTTTCGGCTGAAACATGTGGCACCATACACAGTTGACATTCTCCTATGAATTTCAACTGGTTTGCACCCTTCAGCAACCAAAAACTTGATAACTGACCGCTGTTCAATCCTGGAGCATGCTTCTTGGTCGGCCATCTTTGTTAATCGCCAAAACTCTCAAAGTTTTTTTTAATCTGCAAAACAAATTAAATCCATGTGAAAAAGAAGTAAAACAAAAAAAAAAGAAAAAAAAAAGTAAGCTTCTATCTGTATTAGAAGTCCTTATACCGAAAAATTCACCTTATTTATTGAATGACCCTCGTATATATATATAGTGAGAGAAAGACAAAGACAGAGTGTGTGAGAGAGACAGAGACAGAAATAGAGAGTGTGTGACAGAAAGAGACAGAGACAGAGAGTGTGTGAGAGAGACAGACAGAGACAGAGACAGACAGTGTTTGAGAAAGACAGAGACAAGAGTGTGTGAGAGAGAGACGGACAGAGACAGAGACAGGGAGTGTGTGAGAGAGACAGAGACAGAGAGTGTATAGGAGAGTGTGTGAGAGAGACAGAGACAGAGAGTGTGTGAAAGAGACAGACAGAGACAGAGAGTGTGTGAGACAGACAGATACAGAGACAGAGAGTGTGTGAGACAGACAGACATACAGAGACAGAGAGTGTATGGGAGAGTGTGTGAGAGAGACAGACAGAGACAGAGAATGTGTGAGAAAGTGTGTGAGAGAGACACACAGGCAGAGACAGAGAGTGTGTGAGAGACACAAAGACATAGAGTGTGTGAGAGAGAGTTTGAGCGAGACAGAGACAGAGAGTGTGTGAGAGAGACAGAGACAGACAGTCAGAGAGAGACACTGAGGAATGGCTCTGAGTTTTGTCCCCTGAACAGCCCTGGATGATCAATATAGGGCAGTTTGGATATATCTACTTATTGCATCAAAAAGTGAATAACGAACAGCTCAATTTCTGCTCGTCTCTTCATTCTCCTCTCCTCCTTCCTTCCACTGTTTTCTTTCCATCGCTCTTCCTTTCTCCCTCCCTCTGTTCTCTCCCCCACCCTGTCCATTATTTTGTTCTGTGTGTGTGTGTGTGTGTGTGTGTGTGTGTGTGTGCGTGTGCGTGTGTGTGTGACCCCGAAAGAGACATTTCATTTTTCATTTGTCTGCACAAGATTCAGTGCTATATAAATACTAGAAGTAGTACCAGTAGTAGTAGCAATTCTAGTATTAGTCGTAGTAGTATCAGTGGTAGTGGTGTAAGTAGCAGTTGAATCCCCCTACCTGGCAGACTCGGTAGCAGAAGTAGTAGACGACCTTACCTGACAAGCTCAGATTTAGGAGCAGCAGCAACAGTAGCAGCAGCAGCGCAACAGTAGTAGTAGTAGTAGTAGTAGTAGTAGTAGTACTAGTAGTCTTTACCTGGCATGCTCAGATTTACAAGTAGTAGTAACAGTAGTAGTAGAAACAGTAATAGTCCTTATCTGGCACGCTCAGATTTACAAGTAGCAGCAGCAGCAACAGTAGCAGCAGTAGTAGTAGTAGCAGCATCAGTAGCAGTAGCACAAGTAGTAGTTGTAGTCCTTACCTGGCAGGCTCATATTTATTGGTAGTACTAGTAATAGTGGTAGCATTTGCAGCAGCACAAGTAGTAGTAGTAGTAGTAGTAGTAGTAGTCCTTACCTGGCAGGCTCAGATTTACGAGTAGCAGAAGTGGACTAACAGTATCAGCAACAGCAGCAGTAATAGTAGTAGTAGCAATAGCACAAGTAGTTGTAGCAGTAGCAGCAACAGTAGTAGCAGCAGCAGCAGCAACAACAAGCAGTAGCAGCAGCAACAGTATCAGCAACAACAGCAACAGCAGTAGAAACAGCAACAACAGCAGAACAGCAACGACAACAGCAGAAACAGCAACACCAGAAGCAACAACAGCAGAACAGCAACAGCAAAAACAGCAACAGAAACAGCAACAGCAGCATTCCTCACCTGGCGGGCTCAGACTGGGGAATGGAGAAGGTACCGTCGTCCACCTTCTGTTGGTAGAACTCCTCAATGGACATAGTGGGGATACCTGGGTACCCCAGGCCAAACACCTGCTTCTGCAGGGAGTCTTTGGTCAGGATGAACGGGCGGAAAGGCTGCCAGCACAACAGGAAACCAAAATGATGATGACGATTATATCGATAAGGATGATAATGACGATGATGATGATGATGATGATAATGATAATAATCTTTTTAATAAAATAAAATAATATAAATAATAATAATAATAACGATGATGATGGTAATGATAACAATAACAATGATAATGATGACAATACTACTACTACTAATAATAAACATGATGATGATGATAGTGATGGTGATGATGAAACAATAATATGAATGATAATGATAATGATAATGATGATGATGATGATGATATTAATGATATTACTGCTACTACTACTAACAATAACAATATTTTTTTTATCATCATCATCATCATCTTCATCATCATTATTATCATTATTATCATCATTATTATTATTAATTATCATCATCATCATAACAATGATGATAATGGCAATAATGATGATGTACAAGGACAGGAAAAACAAAAATAATACAACAATAAAGTAACAACAGAGAAAATCCAATATTTGTATCACAGCACAAGACGTTTTTGTTTTAACTTCATAATGATCAAAAAGGATGAGGATGATGATGATGGCAATGACTATGATGATGACGACAACAACAAAAATGACAACGATGATGATGACAACCATGAGAACAATGACGCCAATGATGAAGCAATGTATCAATGTTGGACGGAAATGGAAGGCACAGACCTTTTTATCGGCAGACTTCTGCGCACCATCTCCTGCACCGTCGCTGTGTGAGTCTGTCTTCCCTTCCTTCTTCCTCTTGGCCATGTGGCGCAGAATGTCTACCTCACCTGTGGAACACCATTGTATGGTGTGGTGTGGTGTGGTGTGGTGTATTGGCCATGTGGCGCAGAATGTCTACCTCACCTGTGGAACGCTATTGTGTGGTGTGGTGTTGTGTGGTGTGGTGTGGTGTGTTGGCCATGTGACGCAGAATGTCTACCTCACCTGTGGAACGCCATTGTATGGTGTGGTGTGGTGTGGTGTGGTGTATTGGCCATGTGGCGCAGAATGTCTACCTCACCTGTGGAACACCATTGTATGGTGTGGTGTGGTGTGGTGTGGGGTGGTGTATTGGCCATGTGGCGCAGAATGTCTACCTCACCTGTGGAACGCCATTGTGTGGTGTGGTGTGGTGTGGTGTGGTGTATTGGCCATGTGGCGCAGAATGTCTACCTCACCTGTGGAACGCCATTGTGTGGTGTGGTGTGGTGTGGTGTGGTGTGTTGGCCATGTGGCACAGAATCTCTACCTCACCTGTGACACGCCATTGTGTGGTGTGGTGTGGTGCGGTGTGGTGTGGTGTGGTGTGGTGTGTTGGCCATGTGGCACAGAATCTCTACCTCACCTGTGACACGCCATTGTGTGGTGTGGTGTGGTGTGGTGTGGTGTGGTGTGTTGTGGTGGCCATGTGACAGAGAATGTCTACCTCACCTATGACACACCATTGTGGTGTGGTGTGGTGTGGTGATGCATGGTGTGGTGATGTGTGGTGTGATGTGGGAGTTTTTTGGGGAGTTGCTTTTTTGGGGGTTTTTTTCCCACTAATTCAAACAGTGATTGCTGCATTTCACAATCTAACATTGCTGCATTTCACAACCACAATCTTCGGAATAAGATATCACTAAGTTTCACAATTTATCAAAAACTGCTGCATTTCATTTTTATATATTGCTGCACATAACATGTACACACTGCTGCAATTCACAACTGAGCATTGCTGCCCTTCACAATGAAATATGCTCAATTTCAAAATTAAACATCTACAATTTGAATTATGTTTTGCTTTTTTTTCTCTCTCTCTCTTCTTTTGTTCAAATTTTGTTTTGTTTTGTTCTGAATAATGTTTCATTGACATGCATCTCAGAATTTGATTTCTGCAGTTTTCTGCTTTTTTCTTCTACTTTTAAGAAATATTAAATCAATGTATTTCACTGCCAGTCGAACTTTTTAATTTCCATCAGTCAAATAAATTTGACACACGGATAAAAGACTTAAAATAACTGCATATGTCAAAGAAGTACATACTGGTTAAACTGTCGATTTCATCCAGTGCTCTGTTGATCCATCGCTTCACCTGTGTCAGGTAAAACTCTCTCTGCACACACACACACACACACATCCATTCACACACATTCACAGTATTATCACACACACACACAGACACACACAGACACACACACACACACACACACACACAATCTCACACAGTTACACACACACAGAGTCACACACACACAAACACACACACATGACAACATTTTGTGATTTACACAGAGCATCATGATGTTCAAAACACTCTAATAATTATGATAACTACAATAATAACACACAAACACATGCACGCACACACACACACACACACACACTGACACTGACACCCACCTTTAATTCATCATCCACCGATTCCCTCTCTACAGCTTCGGATAATTCTTTCAATCGGCTTTCGTATTCTTTGTTCTGCCGAAACCGCTCAATCTTGGAGCCTCTCTGCATGGCCATAGCTTGCAAATCCATTCCCCTGTACACACATAAAAAGGAACTACACCATTGCTTTAGAAATGATAAACCATTCCCCTGTACACACATAAAAAGGAATTACACCATAGCTCTAAAACCACAGAAATCAAAGACGACAAGGAAAAGGCTACAGGAAGACAAGGAGATGACTACAGGAAGACAAGAAGATGACAGAAGGAAGACAAGGAGATGATTACAGGACAAGGAGATGATTATAGGAAGACAGGGAGATGACAGAAGGAAGACAAGATAATGACTACAGGAAGACAAGGAAATGAAAATGACTACAGGAAGACAAGGAAATGACAGAAGGATGACAAGATAATGACTACAGGAAGACATGGAAATGGCTATAGGAAGACAAGGAGATGACTACAGGAAGACAAGGAAACAACTACAGGAAGACAAGGAAATGAAAATGACTACAGGAAGACAAGGAAATGACAGAAGGAAGACAAGGAAACTACTACAGGAAGACAAGGAAACGACTAAAGGAAGACAAGGAAATGACAGAAGGAAGACAAGGAAACTACTACAGGAAGACAAGGAAATGGCTAAAGGAAGACAAGGAAATGAAAAAATGACTACAGGAAGACAAGGAAATGAAAATGACTACAGGAAGACCAGGAAATGACAGAAGGAAGACCAGGAAATGACTACAGGAAGACAAGGATACGACTACAGGAAGACAAGGAAATGAAAATGACTACAGGAAGACAAGGAAACGACTACAGGAAGACAAGGAGATGACAAAAACAAAGACAAGAAAATGACTACAGGAAGACAAGGAAATGACTACAGGAAGACAAAGAGATGACAAAAACAAAGACAAGGAAATGATTAAAACAAAGACAAGGATATGACAGAAGGAAGACAAGGAAAGACTGAAGGAAGACAACAAAATGAATGCAGTGGGAAGACAAGGAAATGACTACAGGAAGACAAGGAAATGACTACAGGAAGACAAGGAAATGACTACAGGAAGACAAGGAGATGACAAAAACAAAGACAAGGAAATGACTACAGGAAGACAAGAAAATGACTACAGGAAGACAAGGAAATGACTACAGGAAGACAAGAAAATGACTACAGGAAGACAAGGAAATGACAGCAGGAAGACAAGGACATGACAAAAACAAAGACAAGAAAATGACTACAGGAAGACAAGGAAATGACTACAGGAAGACAAGGAGATGACAAAAACAAAGACAAGAAAATGACTACAGGAAGACAAGGAAATGACTACAGGAGGAAGACAAGGAAATGACAACAGGAAGACAAGGAGATGACAAAAACAAAGACAAGGAAATGATTAAAACAAAGACAAGGAAATGACTACAGGAAGACAAGGAAAGACTGAAGGAAGACAACGAAATGAATGCAGTGGGAAGACAACGAAATGACTACAGGAAGACAAGATAATGACTACAGGAAGACAAGGAAATGACAATATAGAACAGTCAAACAACCTGTACTCATCACAACTGCTGATATAAACAGCGACAAAAATTGTGACGAACCTGTGTATGGCTGTGTACGGGGGGCTCAGAATGATGGAGTGGAGTGGAGTGATGGCCTAGAGGTAACGCGTCCACCTAGGAAGCAAGAGAATCTGAGCGCGCTGGTTCGAATCACGGTTCAGCCGCCGATATTTTCTCCGCCTCCACTAGACCTTGAGTGGTGGTCTGGATGCTAGTCATTCAGATGAGACGATAAACCAAGGTCCTGTGTGCAGCATGCACTTAGCGCACGTAAAAGAACCCACGGCAACAAATGGGTTGTTCCTGGCAAAATTCTGTAGAAAAATCCACATCGATAGGAAAAACAAATAAAACTCCATGCAGGAAAAAATACAAAAAAATGGGTGGCACTGTAGTGTAGCGATGCGCTCTCCCTGGGGAGAGCAGCCCGAATTTCACACAGAGAAATCTGTTGTGATAAAAAGAAATACAAATACAAATACAAATAAATGAACAGCATGGGAGTAATGCACTGAAGTTCTACTTTCAGTTTCTCAAGGAGGCATCACTGCCCTCAGACAAAATCCATAATCATATGCAACACCACATATGCTAAGCAGATGTCCGACCAGTAGCATAACCCAATGTGCTTAGTCAGGCGTTGTGTGCGTGCATATATAATTGTGTAGCTATCAGAGGTGGATTTCTGCCACCACCTGATCCTGATGACTTGACGCTCAGTTTGAGTTCTTCCAGTCAAACTCGGGAGAAAGAGCGAAAATGGAAATCTAACCCAGGGCCTCGCATACACATTACTGGCAGATGAGCGTTCTTAACCATTCCACCACCTTCCCCCCTTGCCACTAAACAAGTAAATCTGTGCAGATGATGGGGCAGCAAAAACAACAACAAAGAATATAAATAAATAAACAATTAGATAAATGAATGAACAAAATTCATGAATGAACAAAAAGGGAAGGAAGGTGGCAGAATGGTTAAGACGCTCCGCTGCCAATACAGAACAGAGAGTCCCTGAGGGCGTGGATTCGAATCCCGCTTTCGCCCTTTCGAAATCCCAAGTTTGACTGGAAAATCAGACTGAGCATCTAGTCTTTCAGATGAGATGATAAACCGAGGTCCCATGTGCAGCACACACTTGGTGCATTGAAAAAGAACCAATGGCAACAACAGTGTTGTCCTCTGGCAAAATCATGTTACGAGAAATCCACTCTGATAGGTACACAAATGTACATGCATGCACTTAAGGCCTGACAAGCGTGTTGGGTTATGCTGCTGTAAAGCATCTGCCCAGCATATGTGGTGTAGCGTGTACGGATTTCCCCGAACGCAGTGACGCCTCCTTGAGAAACTGAAACTGACACCAAACTGAACAGAATTCAGCACACATCCACACACCTGGGTCGAGGAGGGGGACCATCCTGAGCAGACTCTGTCTCCTCCAAGTCCTCCTCTGGATCCACAGGAATGTGAGCGGAGGTCACTTTGTATGACTTGCACATCCGCAGGAAGTCTTTGTAGTGATTCTGAAGAGTTAAGACAGGGCAAAAGGAATTTCCATCAGCATCAGTTTGGGTTGTTTTCTTTCCCCACAGGAAGAGAGTAAAGCTTTTGCTTTAGGGAAGCAACAAGCAAGCATGCACATCCACCCTATATCATGTACTTAGTTGTACTTAGTTGTGCGCACGCGCACACACACACACACACACACACACACGCACACACACACACACTCACACATGTCGCATACACACGCACGCACACACACACACGCACACACACACGCACACATATCGCACACACACACACACACGCACGCACACACACACACTTCGCACACACACGCACGTGCACACACACACAAATACATTCCACAGAATTCTTGTTCATCATTTATCATGGTTGATTTTTCACATTATGCTTTTTCTACCTCCTCCCTCACTTTTATCTTCTATTTTCTTTCCTTTTCTGTACTTTTTTCTTTCTGAGGGCTGGGTGTAAAAAGAGCTTACAAGCTTATTCTTTTAGCCTCAATAAAGATTATTTTGACTTGACTTCACACACACACACACACACACACACACACACACACACACACACACACACTCACACACATCTTCATTTTTCTTAACACTTATTTCTCTGAAACAAAACACACTTTAATGCCAATACAAGTTACACTACTGAATGAGCATTCCACAAGGACAGAATCACTACAAACTAGGCTATCCTGACACATGATAAATGAACGGATACAAAACATGCATTCTAAGCAAAAATATAAATGCATGATTTTTGTTTAAAGAAACCTGAAAATGTCAGAAGATCATACATAATAGATGATATTCAGAAGAAAAAAAAACCATCAAAGAAACAAAACATGCATTCCAAACAAAACCTAAATACATGATTCTCTGTATTTGTATCACTCTTTTTGTCACAACAGATTTCTGTGTGAAATTTGGGCTGCTTTCCCCAGGGAGAACGCAGTGCTACACTGAGAGTGCCACCCCAAGTAGTTTTGTTGTTGTTGTTTTTTTCTGTGTGCCATTTTATTTGTTTTCCTATCGAAGTGGATTTTTCTACAGAATTTTGCCAGGGACAACCCTTTTGTTGCCGTGGGTTCTTTTACGTGCGCTAAATGCATGCTGCACACAGTACCTCGGTCTCATCGGAATGACTAGCATCCTGACCACCACTCACGGTCTAGTGGAGGGGGAGAAAATACCTCTAGGCCAACACTCCACTCCAAGATATCTGGAAATGTTGGAAGATCAAACATAATAAATATTTATTTTAAAAAATTTAAAAAAACAAATACACACACACACAAACAAAAACCATGATTACCTTTGCCTTCAGAACAGTTTCCAGACGACTGGCGTGTGTGTTCAAGGCGTGGAAGTAACCCAGCAACGCTGGCAGCAACATGTATCTGCCATTATGTCACACACACACATGTATACACACCACACACACACACACACACACACACACTTCATTAACCTAAAAAGCTAAGTAAACATAGATAAACATACACCATCATAACATTTTATCAGATATCACTTTTTTTTCTTAATTCTTTGTGGGCTGTAACTCCCACGTTCACTCCCATGCACAAGCGGGATTTTATGTGTATGACTGTTTTTCCTCCAGCCATGCAGGCAGTCATACTCTGTTTTCTGAGGGGGAAAAGAAATGTTAAAGTAGTTTGACCTGTATAAAAAGAATGGGTGGATGGATGGATGGATGGATGGAAGAATACAGATACCTATATCTATGGATACTTATGGACCCCACCCCCCTTCCCGATATTCTGTAAAGTTGGACAATGAATAACACTGAATTTCAAGTTGCTGAAAACATTGTTCTCAGCAGAATTTTAGATAAAAAAAAAAAAAGAACCAAACTATCTTACTGTCTTATCTCATTTGTTATTGTATAAATTTGCATTGTGATATGTCTGAAGACAAATTCTGTTCAAACCAAAAACACTGTTCTCTCATATTCATTAGCTTTATCATACTCTCATTCCACATTGAAAAGAAGTTAAAAACAAACTCCATAACTTAATCTTTCAGCGAGTACAATATTTCATTTCTTAAACTATAAGTCAAAGATCCAGACATTGACAACACAACCAACAAAGCTGAAGGACGCTGTTGAACAGTGCTTTGCGGTGCCCCACTGAATCTTTTCTGAGTCAAGGGCAAAAGGAAAAAGAAAAGAAAAGAAAACAAAGACAGATCAAAAAAGTGGGTGGAAAAAAAAGCAATTCTGGTTAAAAAAACAAAAACAAAAAAACATACAAAAAAAAAACAAAAACAAAAAACCCCAAACAGCGCAATGTAAATCACTAAATGGTCTACAATGCAATCACTTTTTTTCTTTTCTTTTTTTGTGGGTGTTGTTTTTAAAAACAAAAAAACAAAATGTTCTCCCTGGATTCTCCACTCACTTCACTTCATTGGTGGCAACCTCCTCTATCTCCTCATTGTCGCTGAACAGGTGTAGCTGGTTCACCATGAAGATGGCTTGTTCTGCTTTGGCCAGCGCTTTCCGCAGCTCCCCCTGTCAACAGCATTATGTGTCAAAATCATAATTCATACAAATATATTATCTATATACATATATATGAATTATAATCAATTACACACATTGTTTGAGTTGACTGTTAAGGCAGATGCGGAAGAAGAAAACGAAAAAGAAAACACGTCTGCTTGGGGGAAAAAAGAAAGAAAAAACAACAGACAACTGCCAAGCCATTATATATATGCATTGACCCATCTGCATTGTTGATAGGTTAAGTCCAAAAAATGTTGTGTGTTTGTGAGCGTGTTTCCCTGGTAATGAATGTTTGCTTGAACGTAATTTATGTTGCAAATATATGTTGTCTTAAGTGACTGGAATGATTGTGTACACACACACACACACACACACACACACATATATATATAATGATATTTCAACTCTGTCCAGGAGGCCTACCAATACTTTTAGTTTTATAAATCATTTTTATAATTTAAATTTTTCAGGCATTTGCAAGGCTTGCTAGTGATTAGAATCTATCTTTTGTGAAATTATCAAATAGCCATGCGTCTCATTGTATGTAGTGGGGGGAGGGAGGGGATGGGGGGGAACATATGCATACTGACTCTCACACATACACATTGCAGATTGTTCAGTATCACTGATGTGAAAAGATTTCAAAAGCACAACTATTACTACTGGTAGAACTTTACAACAACAATTACAACAACTACTACTACTACTTCTAACACACAGACACACACACACACACGTATGCATGTGTACTGGGAATGTGTGGGAGAAAAATAACAAATAATTGGCAATTTTGTTGTTGTTTTTTCGTCGATCTACATAATATTGTCGCCAATACCACAGAATGGCATGAGCGCGATACATCACACAGTGTGACTCACCTGGATTTTGTCTGAGCCAGTTGATTCTTCAGACCCTTCAATCATTAGATGTGTCGCCCACAAAGATTTAAACAAACTCGACAATGTAGTCTCGTCTGCTTCTGTAGTGTGTGAGGACGCCATTTCAAACAAGTGCTGACTTTGTTGCAGACGATCAACACTTTCCAAACAACCGGAAACGCATCGGAATGAGAAGGCTGCACTCTATAATTGTCATTGCTATCGTACCCTCTTTCAGACCCGTTCAAACCCACCCTTGCTTTTATTCTTTTCGATTGACTTGTAGCACCTGTCCGTCCGAACAAAGATTCTCCTAAAGCATAAAATCTGTCAAAATAAAACTGTTTACTTAGTTCGCTCATAATCGTTTCACACACACACACACACACACACACACACACACACACACACACACACACACACACACACACACACACACACACACACACACACATCCCATGTTCACTCTCCGCACACTTAAAACGCTTGCAGATCCGTTCTCTGGATCTCAGGGATCTGGATGCATTCGTCGCAGAAGCCAATCATCGGCTATAAACGCGACGGAACAGGGAGAGCGCAAAATAGTATACTGAAAAGGCCACCACATTGACCTAACAGTCTTTCCTACAGTTTCAGGTCTCAATGAGTAGCCCCGTTGAAAAGAAATATCATATGGCATATAGGGTTTATGGAGAAATATCTTTTTTTTAGTACAAATTTAATCGAGAATGAGAATGATTCTTGACATAAATTATATCACTCAATTCAGCAACACAAACATTTTGTATGGATTGTTTATATATATTAAGAATACTAGCAACTACTTCGCCATGACCTAACTGTATAGATAGCGTTTTGGTTGATACAGGATTCGATTTTTTCTGGATGGGAATCGCAATCATTTGTAAAAAAAAAAAATTTTGTTTTTTTTTAAGAAGAAAAAAGAATGCTATATACTGATGTGTCAGACCTAGAGAATATCTGTATGTAATGTATGTATGTATGGATAGATGGATGGATGGATGGATGGGTGGGTGGATGGATGGATGGATGGATGGATCTATCTATCTATCTATCTGCCGGTCTGTCTGTCTGTCAAGTCAGTCCATTTCATATACATGTATTATTTCATTCTTGCAATTTATATCGATATGTGTATATTTGCATACCATACATGGGCCGGATATGCAAATACACACATATCGATATAAATTACAAGAATGATAGGCTGGGAAAAGGCTACAAGTGAATATATGACACTTAAGTCGAACAACACACATCCTGTGTGTCATCGCAAATTTTCATTTTTTGATTAATGCGACCGGGCATTCATTTTCATTTCAGCTGTATCAATGTTTAACATGAATAAATGTCCATCCTACTCGTTTTTCTCGTTTCTTTGATAGACAGAGCTTTCTTGCTTTCGGTTCGGTCGCTTTCAAGAACAAGAATTAACAGACAAGCGATCGGTGAAATCGGGTATAAAGCATTTGGCGATTTATACAGTTGTGGACTGAAACCAAAGAAATGTATCTGAAAGAGTAACCTCCCTTCAGACAACCCACTCAGCACGTAAACAAACTGGCTTCGTCGTTTCTGATAGTCCTTCTCCTGACCGTCAACTGTGGTGTTTCTGAAACACATGGTAAAGTTTGTTGCTCGCGACAGAAAGCATGCACGGTGATTTCTTGTTAAGGATGTATTTGGTTGTTGTCACCAATGGCACGTTCTTGTTGAAAAGATCATATCAGGAACTGGGAAGATTCCTTTTTGAGTCCCACAGGAAGGAAATGGAATCATCATCATCATCGCACGTGGACTTTGCACTGTAACTGGGTTTGTCAGTGGGGGTGTGTAATGTAGCAGACTTGCCTGGAACATATCTTAGGGACGCGTGTAACGAATCCATAAGGTGCACAGCCGTGACTTGTGTGTAAAAAATAGGGGAAGAGAGTCTGGGGTATGGACTGTTTATATATATATATATATAATGTGTGTATGTATATTTATATATGTATGTATATATATATATGTATAACACACACACACACACACACACACATATATATATATATATATATATATATATATTCCCACTTTAGTATCCTAAATTCAGCTAAGGAATTTGGGATGCTTAAATGGAATTCTTTCTATCCCACTGTAGCATCCAAAATTCAGCTCCAGGAATTTAGGATGCTGATATATATATATATATATTTATATATATATATTTATGTGTGTGCGTGTGCTTTGAATGTTAACTGCTGGACTGTATTATTGCTTCCTTTAGGTAATGGTGCCTATCATTTCATCAGTATTTGATCAGTATTTACTGCCATTCTTTGCTTAGTGTTTGTCCTCCTCCTTTTTTCTTGTTTGTACAGTATGACACACAGCACACCACACCACAACACAACACACTGTACCACAACACAACGCAACGCAATACAATACACCATACAACACAACACACAGACACACACACATGGAAACACACACTCAGACACATACACACACAAACACACACAGACACACACGCGCGCGCACACACACACACACACACACACACACACACACACACACACTCCACATACGTATGTGTGTATTTATGTATGTATGTCTGTATGTATTTTTTCCCTAAATTTTGCCTTTTGCTTCTGCAGCTATTTCCTTCAATATCTTGTTTCTGTTACAGGTGTACAATTTTGTATCCTCCCCTTATTTCCTTTTAGCCCAGCAAAAAAAAAAAAAAAAAGTTTTAGGCTGTTTCTGCTTTTAATTGTTCGAGGTTGACTTTGAAATTTTTTTTTTTAATAGTCAGTTTGATTTTTTTAATAGATGCAGTATGTGTGCCTGTGTGTATGTATATGTGTGTGTGTGTATGTGTGCGTGTGCGTTTGTGTGTGTTTGTCTGTGTGTGAGAGTGTGTGTATGTGTGTGGGCACAACTATGTGTGTGTGTGTGTCTGTCTGTCTGTCTCTGTGTTTGTGTGTGTGTAGGCACAACTCTGTGTGTGTGTGTGTGTGTGTGTGGCTGTGTACGTGTATCTATATTGGAACCTCTTCTCCACTTTATATGAGAGAGGCTGCACAAAAAGTGTGTCACCAAGTTTCACATCCTGGACCGAAGCGCTTGACAGGACAGTCACAGTGAATGATGATGATAACACTACAGATGATTAATACAATGGTTATGTGTCCTTCAGCTCCTGAAAAGAGAGAGAGAAAGGGGGGCGGCGGTTAGTAAGCTCATGACTTGTTTGGGTCATTGTGCTTTGTGTCACTGTAGGTTTGCCGTCACCGTGGTCTTCATGATTCGCTTGGCTGTACATGTCATTTTCGTTGTGATTCATTGACTGGACAGTCAGTTTCCATTTCCTTGAGAAAGCTGTGATGACTATGGAACACACACACACACACACACACACACACACACACACACACACACACACACACACCACCACCACCACCACCACCACCACCACCACCACCACACACACACACACACACACACACACACACACACACACACACACACACACACACACACACACACACATACACACTCTGTCATACACAGCACAGATCTGTTGAGCCTCGAGACTGGATAGAAGAATTGGGGAAATCTGTTGCAGCCTGGTATAAGATGCGAACTAGATGCTTGATGTTTCAGTCACTGTATTCTCACTGTATTCTCAGTGTGTGTCTGCCATGTCCTGCTGGCATGTAGAATGTAACACATTGTATTGTATTGTATTGTATTTCTCTTTTTATCACAACAGATTTCTCTGTGTGAAATTCGGGCTGTTCTCCCCAGGGAGAGCGCGTCGCTATACTACAGCGCCACCCTTTTTCTTTTTCTTTTTTTCCTGCGTGCAGTTTTTATTTGTTTTTCCTATCGAAGTGGATTTTTCTACAGAATTTTGCCAGGAACAACCCTTTTGTTGCCGTGGGTTCTTTTACATGCGCTAAGTGCATGCTGCACACAGGACCTCGGTTTATCATCTCATCCGAATGACTAGCATCCAACCACCACTCAATGTCTAGCGGAGGGGGAGAAAATATCGGCGGCTGATCCGTGATTCGAACCAGCGCGCTCAGATTCTCTCGCTTCCTAGGCAGACGCGTTACCTCTAGGCCATCACTCCACTCATACGTATCACTGAGTTTTGTCAGTGTATTTTGACTTGTCTGGTAGGTGTGTGGAATGCTGTTTGTGTGTCAGCAAGAACATTTGTGTCGTCAGTCTACTGGGCTTGTCTGGTAGGCGTGCAGAATGTTATATATGTATATATATATATATAACATGTATGTATTGTTCAGTGTGTGTTGTCAATGTAGTTGATCTGACTGGTTGCACATGTGTCAGTGAGTACACATTTTTGTTCTAATGTTCAACTGATATGTTTGGTAGGTGTGTGCGATGTTATAAATGGTAAAATTGATTAGAAAACAAGAAAAAAAAAGGCCAACAAGCAAGTTAAAATTTGTCTTAAATTTTTGGCTTCATTTCCTTCTTCACAGGGAGATGTGTGCAGAAATATAGACAGACAGACAGACAGACAGACAGATAAAAGGATGGATAGATGATGGCTGGCTGCATAGATCTTTTCACTGTTATGCTGAGGATAGATAGATAGGCAGGCAGACAGACAGATAGATAGATAGACTGACTGATCTTTTCACCGTTATATTGAGGATCACAGAATCCCTTGGAAAAAACACTGTCGGCCTAAACTCCAACTGCTGTCACTGTGTCTGCAGTGGTCACCAGCTGTCAGCGTCGTCTGGAAGTCAGTCAGACTCACGGGAACTCAGTCGGCCGGGAGTCAGTTTCATTCATTTTGTTCTTCGGTTTGGCTGCGTCAGTTTCCAGGAAGTTTTGAAATGTGTGTGTGTGTGTGTGGACCACCCCTCACCTGGGGAGGGGGTGTGCGGGGGGTAGGGGATGGGGAGATGCCTGCTCCATGCATACTCCGAGTCTGCTTAACTCACTCAGTACGGCCAGTCCTCTCTTCTCCCCTGCACAGACCCCTCGGATGTCCAGTGGGTGTCTGAATGACCCAACCTTTAGCTTCCTTCGTCAGAATTGTGGTATTCTTTGTCAACATTCACCTCGTCAGTATAAGAGCCTTCTACTTGCAATATTTTGATGGTGGTAATTGGGGTGAAACGCTGTTAACGTTGTCTCTTTCGCCGTTCGTATGGAGAGAGTTAAAGAAAAGGGGGGAGTAAGATGGGGGGAAAGAGAACAGGCAGCACCAAGAGGACAGCTTGAGTGACTGACACAGGACTAGGATGGCTGGAGAGTGCTTGGCTCTTTGTGTGTGTGCCTGTGTGTGTGTACATAGTGTGTGTGTGTGTGTGTGTGTGTGTGTGTGTGTGTGTGTGTGTGTATACAATATAAAAGTGGTGGGCCCATTTTTCAGAAAATGTCACTCAAGACATCAAGTGCAGTCATTCTCTGTGTGGGTGTGTGTGTGTGTGTGACTCTGTGTGTGTGTGTGTGTGTGTGTGTGTGTGTGTGTGTGTGCATATCTCTATCCCTGTCTCTATCTCTGTCTCTGTCTGTCTGTCTGTCTGTCTGTCTGTCTGTCTGTCTCTCTCTCTCTCTCTCTCTCTCTCTCTCTCTCTCTCTCTCTCTCTCTGTTCTCTCTTCTCTCTATGTATGTATAATTGTAAAGTATAATTGTAAAGTATGTATGTATATGTATGTATGTGTGTGTGTGTATGTGTGTGTGTGTGTGTGTGTCAGTCTCTCTCTCCCTCTCTCTCTATATATATATATGTGTGTGTGTGTGTGTGTGTGTGCGTCTGTGTGTATGTATATGTGTGTCTGTGTCTATATGTGTATACACAGTATACATAATACAAAGATGCCGGGGCCCACTCCTCAGAATCTGTCACCACTCAAAACACAGTCAGTCAGCAGGCGGCCTCCTAACATAATGTTGCTGTCGTTTCTGTGTCAGTTGCTGACAGGAGAGGGGCAGCCTAACGCCTGCAGTGATGATGGCGTCAGGGTTCGAGGAAGAGCAGTTTGTTCAGGCGTGCTGTGAGCTGGAACAGCCCCAAGTGGAGGGATGGGAGCTGTTCGTCCAGTGCCACGGATACTCAGTCTATCGCCTGTTTGACAAGGTGAACAACATTACTCTGTCTATCGCCTGTTTGACAAGGTGACCAACATTACTCTGTCTATCGCCTGTTTGACAAGGTGAACAACATTACTCTGTCTATCACCTGTTTGACAAGGTGACCAACATTACTCTGTCTATCACCTGTTTGACAAGGTGACCAACATTACTCTGTCTATCGCCTGTTTGACAAGGTGACTATCATTACTCTGTCTATCGCCTGTTTGACAAGGTGACCAACATTACTCTGTCTATCGCCTGTATGACAAGGTGACCTACATGACTCTTGTCTATCGCCTGTTTGACAAGGTGACCGACATGACTCTTGTCTATCGCCTGTATGACAAGGTGACCGACATTACTCTTGTCTATCGCCTGTATGACAAGGTGACCGACATTACTCTTGTCTATCGCCTGTATGACAAGGTGACGGACATTACTCTATCGCCTCTATGACAGACATCACTCTGTCTATCGCCTCTATGACAAGGTGACAGAGTGAGGGACAGACAGAAAGATGATGAGGATGACATTGATGTTGTTGTTGCTGTGTGCTCAGAGCTCTGGCCTGTACCAGTACAAGACGTACGGTGTGATGGAGGGCGTGACGCCAGAGGTGTGTGCTGATGTCTTCATGGATTACCAGTATCGTCAGCGCTGGGATGCCTACGTCAAGGGTGAGACACTTTCTTCTTCTCCTTCTTCTTCTTCTTCCTCTTCTTCTTCTTCTTCTTCTTCTTCTTCTTCTTCTTCTCCTTCTTCTTCTTCTTCTTCTTCTCCTTCTTTGTTTGTGAGCTCCCATGTCCACTCGTATGTACACAAGTGTGCTTTTATGTGTATGACTGCTTTTAACCTGCCATGTAGACAGCCATACTCCGTTTTCCGGGATGTACATGTATGTTCTTGTTTCCATAACCCACTGAATGCTGACATGGTTTACAGGATCTTTAATGTGCGTGTCTTATTTTCTGCTTGGCGTATACACACGAAGGTGGTTTCAAGCTCAAGCAGGTCAGCACATATGTTGACCTGGGAGATCAGAAAAATCTCCACCCTTCACCCACCAGGCGCCGTTACCAAGATTTGAACCCGGGGGCCCCTCAGATTGAAAGTCCAACGCTTTTAACCACTCGGCTGTTGCACCCGTCTGAGACAGGTTCAGTTCCTCAAGGATACATCACTGCATTGGGACGAGTCTTCTTCTTCTTCTTCTTCTTCTTCTTCTGCGTTCACTCGTATGCACACGAGTGGGCTTTTACGTGTTTGACCGTTTTTACCCCGCCATGTAGGCAGCCATTCTCCGTTTTCAGGGGTGTGCATGCTGGGTATGTTCTTGTTTCCATAACCCACCGAACGCTGACATGGATTACAGGATCTTTAACGTGCGTATTTGATCTTCTGCTTGCATATACACACGAAGGGGGTTCAGGCACTAGCAGGTCTGCACATATGTTGACCTGGGAGATCGTAAAAATCTCCACCCTTTACCCACCAGACGCCGTCACCGTGATTCGAACCCGGGACCCTCAGATTGACAGTCCAACGCTTTAACCACTCGGCTATTGCGCCCGTCAGGACGAGTCAATATACGCTTCACCACATCTGCCAGGCAGATGCCTGACCAGCAGCATAACCCTTCGTGCTAACCAGGTCTTGGAAGCTTCAGCTTTGTTTCAATTCCTCAAGGAGGCATCACTGTGTTGGGACGAATCAGGGTACATTTCACCACATCTGCTAGGCAGATGTCTGACCAGCAGCATATCCCAGTGTGCTTCACCAGGCCTTGAGTGCATGTGTGTGTATTTGTGTATCTGTCAGAGTAGGTTTCTTCAACAGAATTTTCCCAGAGGACGATGTTTTTGTTGCCATGGGTTCTTTTTCAGTGCACCAAGTGAGTGCTGGGCACAGGTCCTAAGGTTATTGTCTCATCTGAATGACTGGATGCCCAGTTTGAAATTCCATTCAAACTTGGTGGAAAGGGCACAACCGATTTGAACACAGGCCCTCATAAACCCTGTCACACACACACACACACACACACACACACACACACACCTCACACACCTCACACACACACACACACACACACGCACGCACACACACACACACACACACACACACACACACACACACACACACACACATACACACACCTCACACACACACGCGCGCGCACACATGCGCGCATACACACACACACACACACACGCAACAAGACACACGTGCATACTTCACAATGTATGCACACTCACATGCTGAGTTCTTGAAATAATATGATGATACCTTTAGCAATGACATTTTCAGATTGGTGATGATGATGATGCCATTTTCAGCTATGTACAAAACCCAAGAAACTGGAAACGGATATTGATGATTTATATCTATTTCAAATTGATATACATCATGATGATGGTGATGATGATGGTGATGAATATGGTATTGATGATGGTGATGACAGATTATTATTTTTTTTGTGTGTGATAGTCAGTTGTGTTCTACTATGACCATCAGAACAGCAGAGGAGGTAACTGCTGTCCCGACTATCTGGGTGAGAATTTGATTATAGTGGAGAGTGTCTTGCCCAAGTTGCATCCCCACTCTCTCGGCCAAGAGGGTTTTAGGACAGTCGGCGTTGGGATGATTCCCAAAAGGCCAACTAGCCCCCAAGGCTGCAGCACTGAGCCAATCCAGTCTTGCCTCCTAATTTCAGAGTCAGTCATAGTCCTTCACAAAAGACGAAGCTGTAAATGACTTCCCATTGCAACAGAGAAACCACTGATCATACATCTCTCACTTTGCTGTTGGCCCAGCTGTAAACTGACGTCAGTCTGTGATATAAGCTGAGTGATGGGCCAGTGACAGATGTTGACATGATGATGAATATGGTGTTGATAATGATGATGATGTTGATGGCAATGATGATAATGATGATGATGTTGATAGCAAAGATGATGATGATGATGTTGATGGCAGTGCTGATGGCAATGCTGATGGCAGTGATGATGATGTTGATGGCAATGATCATGATGTTGATGGCAATGATGATGATGATGTTGATGGCAATGATGATGATAATGATGATGATGTTGATGGCAATGATCATGATGTTGATGGCAATGATGATGATAATGATGATGTTGATGGCAATGATGATGATGATGTTGATGGCAATGATGATGATAATGATGATGATGTTGATGGCAATGATGATGATGATGATGATGTTGATGGCAATGATGATGATGATGATGGCAATGATGATGATGATGTTGATGGCAGTGATGATGATGATGATGGCAATGATGATGTTGATGTTGATGGCAATGATGATGTTGATGTTGATGGCAATTGTGTGTGATGATGTTGATGTTTATGGCAATGATGATGATGATGATGATGTTGATGGCAGTGATGATGATGATGATGATGATGTTGATGGCAATGATGATGATGATGATGTTGATGGCAGTGATGATGATGATGATGATGGTGTTGATGGCAATGATGATGATGATGATGTTGATGGCAATGATGATGTTGATGTTTATGGCAATGATGATGATGATAATGATGTTGATGGCAGTGATGATGATGATGATGGTGTTGATGGCAATGATGATGATGATGATGATGTTGATGGCAGTGATGATGATGATGTTGATGGCAATGATGATGATGATGTTGATGGCAGTGATGATGATGATGATGATGATGTTGATGGCAGTGATGATGATGATGATGATGATGTTGATGGCAATGATGATGATGATGTTGATGGCAGTGATGATGATGATGTTTATGGCAATGATGTTGATGGCAATGATGATGATGATGATGTTGATGGCAATGATGATGATGATGATGTTGATGGCAATGATGATGAATATGGTGTTGATAATGATAATGATGTTGATGGCAATGATGATGATGATGATGTTGATGGCAGTGATGATGATGATGATGATGTTGATGGCAATGATGATGAATATGGTGTTGATAATGATAATGATGTTGATGGCAATGATGATGATGATGGTGTTGATGGCAATGATAATGATGTTGATGGCAATGATGATGATGATGATGATGTTGATGGCAATGATGATGAATATGGTGTTGATAATGATAATTATGTTGATGGCAATGATGATGATGATGGTGTTGATGGCAATGATGATGATGATGATGTTGATGGCAATGATGATGATGATGGTGTTGATGGCAATGATCATGATGATGATGGTGTTGATGGCAATGATCATGATGTTGATGGCAATGATGATGATGATGATGTTGATGGCAATGATGATGATGATGATGGTGTTGATGGCAATGATCATGATGATGATGTTGATGGCAATGATGATGATGATGGTGTTGATGGCAATGATCATGATGATGATGGTGTTGATGGCAATGATCATGATGTTGATGGCAATGATGATGATGATGGTGTTGATGGCAATGATGATGATGTTGATGGCAGTGATGATGTTGATGTTTATGGCAATGATGTTGATGGCAATAATGATGATGATGATGTTGATGGCAATGATGATGATGATGATGTTGATGGCAATGATGATGAATATGGTGTTGATAATGATAATGATGTTGATGGCAATGATGATGATGATGATGTTGATGGCAGTGATGATGATGATGATGATGTTGATGGCAATGATGATGAATATGGTGTTGATAATGATAATGATGTTGATGGCAATGATGATGATGATGGTGTTGATGGCAATGATAATGATGTTGATGGCAATGATGATGATGATGATGATGTTGATGGCAATGATGATGAATATGGTGTTGATAATGATAATGATGTTGATGGCAATGATGATGATGATGGTGTTGATGGCAATGATGATGATGATGATGTTGATGGCAATGATGATGATGATGGTGTTGATGGCAATGATCATGATGATGATGGTGTTGATGGCAATGATCATGATGTTGATGGCAATGATGATGATGATGATGTTGATGGCAATGATGATGATGATGATGGTGTTGATGGCAATGATCATGATGATGATGTTGATGGCAATGATGATGATGATGGTGTTGATGGCAATGATCATGATGATGATGGTGTTGATGGCAATGATCATGATGTTGATGGCAATGATGATGATGATGTTGATGGCAATGATGATGATGTTGATGGCAGTGATGATGTTGATGTTTATGGCAATGATGTTGATGGCAATAATGATGATGATGATGTTGATGGCAATGATGATGATGATGGTGTTGATGGCAATGATGATGATGATGATGTTGATGGCAGTGATGATGTTGATGTTTATGGCAATGATGTTGATGGCAATAATGATGATGATGATGTTGATGGCAATAATGATGATGATGATGCTGATGGCAATGATGATGATGATGATGTTGATGGCAATGATGATGAATATGATGTTGATAATGATAATGATGCTGATGGCAATGATGATGATGATGATGATGGTGTTGATGGCAATGATAATGATGTTGATGGCAATGATGATGATGATGATGATGATGGTGTTGATGGCAATGATGATGATGATGATGTTGATGGCAGTGATGATGATGATGATGATGATGATGTTGATGGCAATGATGATGATGATAATGATGTTGATGGCAATGATAATGATGATGATGATGATGTTGATGGCAGTGATGATGATGATGATGGTGTTGATGGCAATGATGATGATGATGATGTTGATGGCAGTGATGATGTTGATGTTTATGGCAATGATGTTGATGGCAATAATGATGATGATGATGTTGATGGCAATGATGATGATGATGGCAATGATGATGATGATGATGTTGATGGCAGTGATGATGTTGATGTTTATGGCAATGATGTTGATGGCAATAATGATGATGATGATGCTGATGGCAATGATGATGATGATGATGTTGATGGCAATGATGATGAATATGATGTTGATAATGATAATGATGCTGATGGCAATGATGATGATGATGGTGTTGATGGCAATGATGATGTTGATGATGATGTTGATGGCAATGATGATGAATATGGTGTTGATAATGATAATGATGCTGATGGCAATGATGATGATGATGATGATGGTGTTGATGGCAATGATAATGATGTTGATGGCAATGATGATGATGATGATGATGATGGTGTTGATGGCAATGATGATGGTGATGCCCCCTTTTCAGCTGTGTACGAAACCCAAGAGAACGGGCAGCACTTGGTCTTCTGGGAGACCATTTTCCCCTTCCCCATGTCCAACCGAGAAGTATCCTTTGCCTTCAGGTTTTGTGTCAGTGACTTGCCTTCAGCTGACAGTGATTCTTTCTGACCGTAAGAACATAGAATAGAATGTAGAATGTCTTTATTACCAAGTGTACCATGGTCACAAGGAATATTGGGGGAGGGCATGGTGGGGGGTGGGGGTAGTACTAAAAAACTTGTGCATACTCACACATGCATGCACTGCGCACACACACACACACACTCTCTCTCTCTCTCTCTCTCACACACACACACACACACACACACACACACACGTTTGAACAGAAGCCGCATATTACATGTGGATGGGGCTGATGACTAGATCTTCAGGCAGATTCACAGTTTGATAATAATAATCATCATCATCATAATCATGATCAAAATAATAATGATGATATCAATAATGATACTGATGATGATGATGATCATAATGATAATGATATTAGAATTATGGTCATAATAATGATATGATAATAATATTAAAGATAATGATGATGATAATAATAAGAAAAAGAAAAATGATATATGTGTGTATAATTTGCCCAGTCTGTTGCAAAATTTATTTCAGAACATTGAAAACAATCTGATAGAAACTTATAACAAAATTTTAAATCATATGTGTTTTAGATTAAAAAGAATGAGAATCAGTGAAAAAAAATTCTTAAAAATAAAACTCATGGAAATAAAATCCAAATTTTTTAAATGGCGTTAAGTGAAACTGAAAGTCTTTTACACTACCACAACTTTTGTTGTAGTAGTTGTGCTTTTTTTTCAGAAATAAGAAGTTTCATATTAAGGAAATAGAAGAAATTCACAAATTATGATGTTAGAGAATGGACTGAGAGAATTAAACAGAGGCAGAGAGTGAGGGGAGGGGGGGGGCGGGAGGGGGGCGGGGGGGGGGGCATGAAATGAGGGAGAGGGGGGGGGGGAGGCTGGATGGATACAAACAGTTCTACAGATAACAATATATCAATATAATTACACTACCACAACTGCAACCAGTATTTATTCTATTTGTATTTGTATTTCTTTTTATCACAACTGATTTCTCTGCGTGAAATTCGGGCTGCTCTCCCCAGGGAGAGTGTGTCATTACACAATCTATACACCCATCTATTAACACATTTTACTATAGTGCATATTCTTGAAGCTCTACAGCTACTACTAATACTGCTACTAGTACTGCTACTGCAAGCTACTTCCACCAGCTCACAAAGCAGAGGGAAAGCGGATGAGCCCAACGCAAAGGTCCTTAACTCCGCCCAGTACGTGTTTCGCAGTGAGTTACAGCCCATGGAGCACAAGGGGCGCAGGATGTGGGTGGCGCTAGTGAGGAGCGTCCCGTCCACCATCCCCGAGAGGCCGGGGGTGGTGCGTGTCGACAGCTTCGCCCAAACCTGCGTGCTGACGTCTGACGGCAAGTTCGGAACAAAGTGTAGGTCCTGTTGAGGGTCTTTTTGACGGGCGCAATTACCGAGTGGTTAGAGCATTGCATTTTTCAGTCTGAGGATCCTGGGTTGGAATCTCAGTGACGGCGCCTGGTGGGTGAAGGGTGGAGATTTTTCTGATCTCCTAAGTATATGCAGACCTGCTTGTGCCTGAACCCCCTCTGTGTGTATACGCAAGCAGAAGATCAAATATGCGTGTTAAAGATACCGTAATCCATGTCAGCGTTTGGTGTGTTTTGGAGACAAGAACATACCCAGCATGCACATCCCCGAAAACAGAGTATGGCTGCCAACATGGTGGGGTGAAAAACAGTCAAACACAAAAAAGCCTACTCATGTACATGCAAATGAACGTGGGAGTTGCAGCCCATGAACGAAGCAGAAGAAGAAGAGTGTCTTTTTGGGAGGGGGTTGGGAGCGTAGTACAACGATAAAATGAAGAATGACTGCTGAGTTTCTAAAAACACCAAATGGAGAGAAAGTTTATGATAAAAAAACAAAAAACTGTCGGTTGTGGGATAAGACTCGCTTTTGGATGAAAGGTGTCCAACATTTCAGGCCATAGGTCTCTCGTCATAACACACCTTTTATCAAAAGTGAGTCTTATTTTTCAGTCTTCCATACTGAGCAGAAGTTTCCGTGTTAAGTAGAAATGATAACATGACTGCTATATATATATCAGAGTGTTGATATTTATGATGAAAGTGCTAAAGTTTTGTGAAAAAGAAATCAAAATGTAACAGTAAAAATGACTGCAGAAACATTTTTTGCTTTTCTTCTTTTTTTTTTCTTTTTTTTCTTTTTTTTTTTTTTCTTTTCTTTTTTTTTCTTCTTTTTTTTTTTCTCCAGCATAACCCAGAAGAGCGTTGTCTTTGTAAACAGAACGTGTGCCTTCTTCTTCTTCTTCTTCTGCGTTCGTGGGCTGCAGCTCCCACGTTCACTCGTATGCACACGAGTGGGCTTTTACATGTATGACCGTTTTTACCCCGCATTGTAGGCAGCCATACTCCATTTTCAGGGGTGTGCATGCTGGGTATGGTCTTGTTTCCATAGCCCACCGAACGCTGACATGGATTACAGGATCTTTAACGTGCGTATTTGATGTTCTGCTTGCATATACACATGAAGGGGATTCAGGCACTAGCAGGTCTGCACATATATTGACCTGGGAGATCGGAAAAATCTCCACCCTTTACCCACCAGGCGCCATCACCATGATTCGAACCTGGGACCCGCAGATTGACAGTCCAACGCTTTAACCACTTGGCTATTGCGCTATCGAACGTGTGCCAAAAACTGATTCCTTTTGTGAGCCGCAGAACACACCAGTGCTTTTCTATTCTCCCTATATAGAAAGAACTTTGTCTTGTCATTTTCTCTTCTTCTTTTGTTTTATTTTATATTTTATTTATTTACTTATTTATTTTTTGTTGTTGTTGCTTTCTATCTCAGTGTTTCTGGCTCTGTCTGTCTGTCTGTCTCTCTCTCTCTCTCTCTCTCTCTCTCTCTCTCTCTTCCCTCTCTCTAACCACTCACTCTCTCTCTCTCTTCCCTCTCTCTAACCACTCTCTCTCTCTCTATCTCTCTCTCTCTCTCTGTGAGTATTTTGATTTCATTTCTCTTTGCCATGAGGGCTGGATGTAAACAAAAAAATTTTTTTTTAAAAAGCATGTGCATGCTTATTCTACTTCCCTCATTAAAAAAAGTTTGTTTGTTCTTTCGTTTGTTCGTTCATTCATGTGTTCTCTGTCTCTCTCTCTGTCTCTCTCTCTCTCTTACCAGTCTCTCTCTCTCTCTCTCTCTCTCTCTCTCTCTCTCTCTCTCTCTCTTTCTCTCTCTTACCAGTCTCTCTCTCTCTCTCTCTCTCTTTCTCTCTCTCTTACCAGTCTCTCTCTCTCTCTCTCTCTCTCTCTCTCTCTCTCTTTCTTTCTCTTACCAGTCTCTCTCTCTCTCTTTCTTTCCATCTTCCTCCACCTCTCTCTCCCACCAGGTCTGTCTGTCTCTGTCTGTCTCTGTCTGTGTCTCAGTCTCTCATTCTCAGTGCACGATGATCACCAAAGCAATGTTTGTGATTGCAGCCTTCATGTATTACTTTGACAACCCCAAGGGCAACATCCCCACCTGGATGGTCAACTGGGCTGCCAAGGTAAATGATGATAGTATTTATATAGCTCACATGAAACAGCACATACACAATGCGCTATACAGCACAAAGGCACATGAAGACAAACAAGTGGAAAACAAGACCAGTATCCACCAATACAATACTAAAAATTTGCAGCTATATGAATGATCGCAGATAAAAGGCACAAAACACAGACATACACACAACACACACACACACACACACGCAAAACACACACACACACACGCACACACACACACGTGCGCGCACGCTTGAACGCCAACCCACAAGCGTACAGCACAGGAATACTACAATAGAGGGGGGAGAACAAGGGGAGTGCAGAGGGTGGGAGGAGACAGAGAACTGTGCTTCATCACACCGAAAGGCCAGTTTAACAGGTGGGTTTTCAGTTCACTTTGGAAAGAGGACAGAGTTGGTGAGTGCCGGAGATCTAGAGAGAGAGGACAGAGTTGGTGAGTGCCGGAGATCTAGAGAAAGAGGACAGAGTTGGTGAGTGCTAGAGAGAGAGGACGGAGTTGGTGAGTGCCGGAGATCTATAGAGAGAGGACAGAGTTGGTGAGTGCCGGAGATCTAGAGAGAGAGGACAGAGTTGGTGAGTGCTAGAGAGAGAGGACGGAGTTGGTGAGTGCCGGAGATCTATAGAGAGAGGACAGAGTTGGTGAGTGCCGGAGATGTAGAGAAAGAGGACAGTTGGTGAGTGCCGGAGATCTAGAGAAAGAGGACAGAGTTGGTGAGTGCTAGAGATGTAGAGAAAGAGGACGGAGTTGGTGAGCGCCGGAGATGTAGAGAAAGAGGACAGAGTTGGTGAGTGCCGGAGATGTAGAGAAAGAGGACAGAGTTGGTGAGTGCCGGAGATCTAGAGAGAGAGGACGGAGTTGGTGAGTGCCGGAGATCTAGAGAAAGAGGACGGAGTTGGTGAGTGCTGGAGATCTAGAGAATGAGAACAGAGTTGGAGAGTGCCGGAGATGTAGAGAGAGAGGACAGAGTTGGTGAGTGGAGATCTAGAGAGAGAGGACAGAGTTGGTGAGTGCCGGAGATGTAGAGAGAGAGGACAGAGTTGGTGAGTGCCGGAGATCTAGAGAAAGAGGACAGAGTTGGTGAGTGCTGGAGATGTAGAGAAAGAGGACAGAGTTGGTGAGTGCCGGAGATCTAGAGAAAGAGGACAGAGTTGGTGAGTGCCGGATATGTAGAGAGAGAGGACAGAGTTGGTGAGTGCCGGAGATGTAGAGAAAGAGGACAGAGTTGGTGAGTGCTGGAGATCTAGAGAGAGAGGACAGAGTTGGTGAGTGCCGGATATGTAGAGAGAGAGGACAGAGTTGGTGAGTGCCGGAGATGTAGAGAAAGAGGAGAGAGAGAGGACAGAGTTGGTGAGTGCCGGAGATGTAGAGAGAGATGACAGAGTTGGTGAGTGCTGGAGATCTAGAGAGAGAGAAGGGAACAGTAAGCAAACTTCATCATCATCTATTTTGCAGAAAGGAATTCCAGAGTTCATCATCACCATGCAGGACGCCTGCAGGGCCTACCCCTCGTACAAAGCTCAGCAGCAGCGCCATCAGAGACAACAATGACGACATGCATGTTAGCTGAAAAGACAGAAAGCACCGGTAAATAAGGAGTGAGTGCTGTGTCTGTGTCTGCTCTCAATTGTGGGGTTATCGCTGTGGTCAAGATTGACTGCTATGTTCGCTTCCGCTCTTAGTTGTGGGGTTATCGCTGTGGTCAAGATTGACTGCTATGTTCGCTTGTGGTCAAGATTGACTGCTATGTTCGCTTCCGCTCTTAGTTGTGGGGTTATCGCTGTGGTCAAGATTGACTGCTATGTTCGCTTGTGGTCAAGTTTGACTGCTATGTTCGCTTGTGGTCAAGTTTGACTGCTATGTTCGCTTCCGCTCTTAGTTGTGGGGTTATCGCTGTGGTCAAGATTGACTGCTATGTTCGCCTCTGCTCTTAGTTGTGGGGTTATCGCTGTGGTCAAGATTGACTGCTATGTTCGCTTCCGCTCTTAGTTGTGGGGTTATCGCTGTGGTAAAGATTGACTGCTATGTTTGCTTCCGCTCTTAAATGTGTGGTTATCACTGTGGTAAAGATTGACTGCTATGTTCGCTTGTGGTCAAGATTGACTGCTATGTTCGCTTCTGCTCTTAGTTGTGGGATTATCACTGTGGTCAAGATTGACTGCTATGTTCGCTTGTGGTCAAGTTTGACTGCTATGTTCGCTTCCGCTCTTAGTTGTGTGGTTATCGCTGTGGTCAAGATTGACTGCTATGTTCGCCTCTGCTCTTAGTTGTGTGGTTATCGCTGTGGTCAAGATTGACTGCTATGTTCGCCTCTGCTCTTAGTTGTGGGGTTATCGCTGTGGTCAAGATTGACTGCTATGTTCGCTTCCGCTCTTAGTTGTGGGGTTATTGCTGTGGTCAAGATTGACTGCTATGTTCGCCTCTGCTCTTAGTTGTGGGGTTATCGCTGTGGTCAAGATTGACTGCTATGTTCGCTTGTGGTCAAGATTGACTGCTATGTTCGCTTGTGGTCAAGATTGACTGCTATGTTCGCTTCCGCTCTTAGTTGTGTGGTTATCGCTGTGGTCAAGATTGACTGCTATGTTCGCTTGTGGTCAAGATTGACTGCTATGTTCGCTTCTGCTCTTAGTTGTGGGGTTATCGCTGTGGTCAAGATTGACTGCTATGTTCGCTTCCGCTCTTAGTTGTGAGGTTATCACTGTGGTCAAGATTGACTGCTATGTTCGCTTGTGGTCAAGATTGACTGCTATGTTCGCTTGTGGTCAAGATTGACTGCTATGTTCGCTTCCGCTCTTAGTTGTGTGGTTATCGCTGTGGTACCAGTTATGCGTGTTAGTTTTAAAAAAACCAAAAAACAGCAGCAGTAAAGAGTGACTGCTGATTACTGTGTTTGCGTCTGCTCTTAGTAATGGGATTATTGCTGTGGTACCAGTTATGTGTGTTGTGAAAAAAACCGCAGTGGTGAAGAGTGACTTCTGTGTGTGTTTCTGCTCTTAGTTGTTTAATTGTGGGTTCAACGCTGTAGTACCAGTCATGTGTGTTAGTTGTGGGGTTAACGCTGTAGTACCAGTCATGTGTGTTAGTTGTGGGGTTAACGCTGTAGTACCAGTCATGTGTGTTAGTTGTGGGGTTAACGCTGTAGTACCAGTCATGTGTGTTGTGGGGTTAACGCTGTAGTACCAGTCATGTGTGTTAGTTGTGGGGTTAACGCTGTAGTACCAGTCATGTGTGTTAGTTGTGGGGTTAACGCTGTAGTACCAGTCATGTGTGTTAGTTGTGGGGTTAACGCTGTAGTACCAGTCATGTGTGTTAGTTGTGGGGTTAACGCTGTAGTACCAGTCATGTGTGTTGTGGGGTTAACGCTGTAGTACCAGTCATGTGTGTTAGTTGTGGGGTTAACGCTGTAGTACCAGTCATGTGTTAGTTGTGGGGTTAACGCTGTAGTACCAGTCATGTGTGTTAGTTGTGGGGTTAACGCTGTGGTACCAGTCATGCGTGTTAGCGAAAAATTTAAAAAAACAGCAGTGGTAAAGAGTGACTGCTGTGTTCGCATCTGCGCTTAGTTGTGGGGTTATCGCTATGGTACTAGGTATGCATGTTTGCGAAATAAAAAAAAACAGCAGTGGTTAACTCACTCAGTACGGCCAGTCCTCTCTTCTCCTCTACACAGACCCCTCGGATGTCCAGTGGGTGTCTGAATGACCCAACCTTTAGCTTCCGTCGTCAGAATTGTGGTATTCTTTGTCCACATTCACGTCTTCAGTATAAGAGCCTTCCGCTTGCAATATTTTGATGATGGTAATTGGGGTGAAACGCTGTTAACGTCATCTCTTTCGCCGTTCGTATGGAAAGAGTTAACTGCTGTGCTTGCTTCTGCTCTCAATTGTGGGGTCATCGCTGTGGTACTAGTTAGTCCTTCCCCCACCCCCCACCCCACCCCAAGGAGAAGGGCCTGTTATGGCTTACATTGTACGTTTAATGTCTGCTGCTTTTTGTAGTTGTGTTTTGTTTTTTGTTTTTTAATGAAGGACTGTCAGTTAAAATGATTGATCTCTTCACTCATGTGAAGTCACATTGTGAAGGCATTAGACACACATCCAGTGCCGAGTTAATTTAACCCTTTTTGGTCTGTGAGTAGGACAACTGGTGCAGCAGTTTCTCCCTTTGTGATTTTTACAGTCATTCTTGGATGGTTTAACCCTTTCAACCCTGGGGAGTTTACAGCCTGGGCAGGTTTCCACGCCACAATGATGCAGGAAAAAAAAACCCACAGAAAATATACTCCTTTTCCTCCAAATTATGTGTGGACACATCCATAGATACAGTAGAGGGTGGTTCCCTTTCCTTGTAGTTAAATGTAGGAAAGAACTGTTTAAATGAGACGACGCCAGAGCAATGCCCAACTGCAGGGCTTAGTGAGTTAAGAACTAAGAGTTAAAATAGTTGATCTCTTGAGTCAAAAGAGTTAAGATAGTTGATCTCTTGAGTCAAAAGAGTTAAGATAGTTGATCTCTTGAGTCAAAAGAGTTAAAAAAAAATAATTGCTCTCTTGGGTCAAAAGAGTTAAGATAGTTGATCTCTTGAGTCAAAAGAGTTAAAAAAAATAATTGCTCTCTTGGGTCAAAAGAGTTGAAAATACTTGATCTCTTAAGTCAGAAGAGTTGAAATAGTTTATATCATGAGTCAGAAGAGTTAAAATAGTTGATCAAAGAGTTAAGATAGTTCATCTCTCGAGTCAAAAGAGTTAAAATAGTTGACCTCTTGAGTCATATGAAGTCAGGTTGTGGAGGAACCGAACACAGGTACACATTCAGTGTTGATTTAACCCATTCAGCACCGTGCAGCATTCACTGCCCGGGAGGTTTTAACAGTCATTGCTGAAATGACTTGAAGACAATGAGGTGAGAGAAGGAGGTGCTGTGTCGCATCATTGTTCTTATGTCTTCACGGAATGAGAAACAAGGGTGCTCTTTTTTTTTTCTTTTTTTTTTCTTTTTTTTTTCAACCTCTGTCTGCAGTTGTTTCATGGGGAAGGGTTAACATTTCCAATGTGCAAAGACACTGCTTGGCAGATGTGGTGTAGCGTATATGGTTTTGTCCGAACGCAGTGACGCCTCCTTGAGCTACTGAAACTGAAACTGTGCAAAGAATATCAGCATTTCGGTTTTTTTATGTGATACGCATTGTATGGCTCTAAGTCAGAAAGTTTAGTAAATAATTAGCAGTGTGTGTTGTTTTGTTAACCTGTTGTTGATGGTCTGGTTCTGATTGAGGTTTCTTCTTTTTTGCTTTTTTTTGCTTTTCTTCTCTTGACCATGTTTTGTATATGTCTGCATGCATCTGCTCTTGTATTTTCCTTGATCAGTTGATGTGCAAAAATGAAAAATAAGAATGTCCATCATTGAGTGTATGTGGCTGTACATGTCTTGGTGTACAAAAATGAAATAGGAGTGCTCGTTACTGGTTATGTATGTATGTATATGTGGCTTCTATGATGAAATCAAGTGACGGGCACAACAGCCAACTGGTTAAAGTGCTGTACTTTCAATCTGAGGGTCCCAGGTTCCAATCCTGGCCACATAGCGCCCGGTGGGTAAAGGGTGGAGATTTTTCCGATCTCCCAGGTCAACATACGTGCAGACTGCTTGTGCCTGAACCCCCTTCATGTGTATACGCATGCAGAAGATCAAATACGCACGTTTAAGATGTCATCATCCAAGTCAATATTCAGTGGGTTATAGAAACAAAAACATACCCTGCATGCACTCACCCAAAAACGGAGTATGACTGCTCACATAGTGGGGTTTAAATGGTCATACACATGAAAGCCCACATGTGCATACAATTGAATCTGGAAGTCACAGCCAACAAAACCAAAAAAACCCAAAAAACAA
Organism: Babylonia areolata; assembly: GCF_041734735.1. NCBI lineage: Eukaryota > Metazoa > Mollusca > Gastropoda > Neogastropoda > Buccinidae > Babylonia > Babylonia areolata. The sequence continues at coordinate 20,343,689 of NC_134907.1, forward strand.
AAAACTATATGGAGGAAGTGTGATTCAGAATTTCATTTGTCCTCAGAAATTCCAAAGCTGTGTGTATGTGTGTGTGTGTGCGTGCGCGCATGTGTGTGTGTGTGTGTGTGTGTGTGTGTGTGCGTGTGTGCGTGCATGCATGCGCGCTCGTGTGTGTGTGTGTGTGTGTGAAAGTGAAAGTGAAAGTAGGAGAGGAGGGGGTTAGGGGGAAGGTGTCTGCGTTTTGAGACTGGTTTTGCAGTTCCCTTTTCGTGTGGTGTTGTGAATGGAGACATTGTCAGGGAGATAAGGGCTTTAACCCTCTCACTGAAATTTTCATAATCAGAGGTATCCATGATCAATCAACGTGTTGTACTTGTAAACTGATGAAAGACAATCAAAGTGTTGACAATCAAATGATAAACTTTTTTCTTTGTGTAAAAAGATTCCAGTATTCATTGGTACATCTTTTTTATTTTGTGGAAGATTTATTGTCATCATTGTAAAACCCATTTCTCTTGTAGAAAAACTCATGTGTGTATTAAACTTGTAGAAATACTCATGTGTGTATTAAACTTGTAGAGATACTTGAACTTTCATGACTGCATGTATAGCGATGGAGGAACATTGTATTTACAGAAAAATGTAAGATATGGAACCCAAACACAACAGCTTTTATGAGAATACAGAAAAATAGACCTGATGTCAAAATAAATAGATGACAGGTAAAAAGTAGCTGAGTTTCAGGAAATAACTAAACTTTTTTTTAAGTTGTTTTTTGGTGTGTATTTTTTTTTTAATGATTTGTAAAACTTGGAAGAAATTGGCTTCCATAGCACTCTGTGATTGGTGAATTATAAACTGTTGATTCCTAAGACTAATCCACCATTATTTATTATTGGAGTGATGATGTTTACTGACTCATGAATTTATATATTAATGGTTAAATAATGTTTATAGACATGGTTTTGTTTATTATTGGTTTACTTATGTTTGTAGACTCTAAATTTTATTTGTTATTGGTTTAATGATGCTTATAAGCTAAATTTTTTTTATCTGTTATGAGTTTTGTTATTTTGTTGACTCATGATTTAATATGTGTTCAGTTTTATTATGTTTGTTGACTCAAGGTTTTGTTTGCTATTGGTTTGATATGTTTCCAGACTCATGATTTAACTTACTGTGAGTGGACTCATAAGTTTTGTTTATTATCAGTTTCATGACATTTATTGACTCAGCATATTTTACTTTAAGTACCTGTTCACACTTTCATTTTCTGATTTTATCATTTACTCTTTCTACTGGGCATTACATGTTGCTTCCGTGACTGATATCAACAGAATGTTGGCACTTTGACAGATCCACTGCAAACACTCACTGAATGCTCATGAGTTTATCAAACAGCGTTGCTTTGGCCTTTCACACCAGGAGAGGGGTACAGGCCATCAACAAGAGACCTCCACAGTCCTGTACCTTTGTCCCCTACCTTGTACCTTTGTCCCCTACCTTTGTCCCCTACCTTGTACCTTTGTCCCCTACCCTGTACCTTTCTCCTTTACCTTTGTCCCCTACCTTGTACCTTTGTCCTCTACCCTGTACCTTTGTCCCCTACCTTGTTCCTTTGTCCCCTACCTTTGTCCCCTACCTTGTACCTTTGTCCCCTACCTTGTACCTTTGTCCCCTACCTTGTACCTTTGTCCCCTACCTTGTTCCTTTGTCCCCTACCTTGTACCTTTGTCCCCTACCTTGTTCCTTTGTCCCCTACCTTTGTCCCCTACCTTGTTCCTTTGTCCCCTACCTTTGTCCCCTACCTTGTTCCTTTGTCCTCTACCTTTGTCCCCTACCTTGTTCCTTTGTCCCCTACCTTGTACCTTTGTCCTCTACCTTTGTCCCCTACCTTGTTCCTTTGTCCCCTACCTTTGTCCCCTACCTTGTACCTTTGTCCCCTACCTTTGTCCTCTACCTTTGTCCCCTACCTTGTACCTTTGTCCTCTACCTTTGTCCCCTACCTTTGTCCTCTACCTTTGTCCCCTACCTTTGTCCCCTACCTTGTACCTTTGTCCCCTACCTTTGTCCTGTCCCCTACCTTTGTCCCCTACCTTGTCCCTACCTTTGTCCCCTACCTTTGTCCCCTACCTTATTCCTTTGTCCCCTACCTTTGTCCCCTACCTTGTACCTTTGTCCCCTACCTTTGTCCCCTACCTTGTACCTTTGTCCCCTACCTTTGTCCCCTACCTTGTACCTTTGTCCCCTACCTTTGTCCCCTACCTTGTACCTTTGCCCTCTACCTTTGTCCCCTACCTTGTACCTTTGTCCCCTACCTTTGTCCCCTAACTTTGTAACTTTGTCCTCTTTGCCTAGTACTACTACCACAACTACTACTGTTACTACTTCTTCTTTTCTTCCTACCATGTTGCTGTTGTTATTGTTGTCAATGTTGTTGTTGTTGTTCTTCTTCTTCTTCTTTTGTGAGCTTCAACTCCTGCATTCTTTTGTTTCTGCAAGTGGTCTCATAGTGTGTGTTTGTAACGCAGCCATTTAGGTAGCCATACACTGTCTGCGGGAACTGATTCTGAAACTCATCTTCTCAGAGACTTACAGGGATGCTCCACATAACTTTATGATCTACTTTTTTAGCAAAAATGTTTTAACTGGTGCTTAGGAAAATAAATATTTTTTAGAGAACTACAAGATATTTTTTATAACGTGTTAAATCCATGCCATATGTGCCAAATTTGTAACTCAAAACAGTATATTGTCTGTGCCAAAGCGGATACTGCCTGTGCCAGATTATTGTGCAGAATGATATTTTATTTCTCTGTGCCAAAAAAAAAGTTCTTTTTACAGAAAAAGGTGGTTTGTGTCAAAGCAGTAGAAAACTATCAGTGATCACTTTCAGTTGTCCACAGATGGTTGAAATAGCCAGTATAAATGTGTATTTTACACAATTTATTTATGTAGTGTCACAAACGTACATTTTGTGCTAAAATGTGGAACTTACATATTGTTTTACATTGTTTTTAAAGAGCTGATACATGTTCAAGGATCGATGTTTCTCCTTACCTTTTATGAATGTTGTTGGGAATAAAAAACATTTTTCTTTCAGATTTGTTCTTTTCTTTCGTTTGTTTGTTTTACTCATGACCTACTTTAGTATTTATACAGATGTTTGCACGTTACCCGTTTGAGTATTATGCACTTGCATGCAGTCTTGCAGACACAAACCACGCTCATGTATTCACGTTTGCAATGTATGCATGCTCACACATTGTTTATTTCAGTATTGCGCATTTGCATGCAGTCTTACACACACACACACACACACACACACACACAAACACACACAATATATATATATATATATATATATATATATATATATGATAGTCAGTCGTGTCCGACTATGACCATCAGAACAGCAGAGGAGGCAACTGCTGTTCCTACTATTTGGGCTAGAATTTGATTATAGTGGAGAGTGTCTTGCCCAGCTTACATCCCCACTCTCTCGGCCAAGAGGGTTTTAGGATAATCGGCGTTGGGATGGTTCCCAAAGGCCAACTAGCCCCCAAGGCTGCAGCACTAAGAGCCAGTGCAATTTTGCCTCCTAGTTTGAGAGTCAGTCTTTCACAAAAGACTAAGCTGTAAATGGTTTCCCATTGGTACAACTCTCACTTTGCTGTTGGCCCAAATGTAAACTTATGTCAATCTGTGATATAAGCAGAGTGTTGGGCCTACATATATATATATATATATATATATATATATATATATATATATATATATATACACATACACGCACACGCACACACACACGCGCGCGCGCGCGTTTTACTGAAGGCAATGACCCATTTCTTTCTCTCCCCCCCGCCCCCCTTCTCTCTCCCCATCCCTCATCTCTCTCTCTCTCTTTCTCTCCTTGCTTATACCTTTCTCTTTCCTCTCCCATCCCTCTATCTCCCTCTAACGTATTTGTGTGTGCGTTTCTTTTTCGGTCTCACAAGCGCGTTAACAGTATGGGACACAACTCTTGCGAACTTCTTTCGTGACCGAGCCAGAAAGAGTTGCGCCGCATGAACAGGCGCCCCACCATCCGGTTACCCAGCCAGTCATGATTTCAACCCACGGACCAATCATGTTTTTTAGTCCGTGGAGCTTTAAAGACCACAGCCACGAACAAACTGACCTTAGGGGCAGATCGCCAATGTGTCGTCAAACTGACGACTACAAGTCCGTAGATTTCAACAGCCGCTGGATGTCAAAGAGGCAATTTACTCTTCGACCCCTATTCAACACAGATGGATACGCATCAGAAGGTTTTTCGCATTCCTGACCTGCATACAAACCTCAGTGTTTTCGCAGACGTGCCACTGATCTAAAAATAGGGGTTAGATCAGCGGATGCATCCTCTTTGGCCTGTTCACTCCAGCCATTGAATGCAGTGGCAAGACGCGGCGGGCGGGAAGGGCAATTAAAGACGTCTCAGAACTGCTCTGTGGAATGTAGTTTGGCCGCATCAGACTACATCACGAGGTAGTATTGAGTCCGGCTCGCTTTCAATTCGGACCGGATGTGTGTAGGTCGCTTGTGTCCTCTGATTTACGGGATCGATCAGTTCGCTATAAGTATAGCTCGTGCATTGCATTCGATACAGACCAACGACGGGCGCAATAGCCGAGTGGTTAAAGCGTTGGACTGTCAATTTGAGGGTCCCGGGTTCGAATCACGGTGACGGCGCCTGGTGGGTGAAGGGTGGAGATTTTTATGATCTCCCAGGTCAACATATGTGCAGACCTGCTAGTGCCCGAACCCCCTTCGTGTGTATATGCAAGCAGAAGATCAAATACGCACGTTAAAGATCCTGTAATCCATGTCAGCGTTCGGTGGGTTATGGAAACAAGAATATACCCAGCATGCACACCCCCGAAAACGGAGTATGGCTGCCTACATGGTGGGGTAAAAACGGTCATACACGTGAAAGCCCACTCGTGTACATACGAGTGAACGTGGGAGTTGCAGCCCACGAACGCAGAAAAAGAAGAAGATACAGACCAACTAAACCGACAGACAGACGAACCGACACTTACACGCCCCCCCTTCCACAGATGGAGGATTCGGTGAACCATCGGTGACGTAAGCAAGGTGCATGTGCTTGGGGAAATCCAACGTGGGGTGACTCCTGAAAAAAATTAAATTTGCACCGTGTGTCCTTTCGCCAGTGGTACCTCACCTCAAGATTGCCCCCGGGGTCAAAATTAACATAGGGCATTGTTTTGGGTTTCCTCCTAACATCACTCTTCCTGGAGGAAGGAGGCTAGGGGTGCGGAGGGTGGTGGTGGGGGTGTGGAGGGACGAAGAAAGAAAGAAAGGCTTGCCCCCCTCCTTCCTATAATTATACTTGTCTGGCATTTCCTGATTCGAGGGCAGACATTTTGTCGAAAGGGCAGGGAGGGGGGGGGTACCTTGGGTGAGTCGCCATTTGTTTTCGCTACATGGCAAAACAACACACACACCCTCCTCGCACGCACTCTGATCTCCCCCGACACACAGTGACTGGTGCTTGTCGTGCACTGCACGTGCAAAATGAAACCTGAGTGACTGACTGACTTGGGGAAGGGGAGGGATGAGCAGGGGGATGGGGAGGGTGGTGGTGGTGGTGGAAGAAGGGGGCTTGGGTGTTGCCGAGTCGATGTTTGTGGTTTCAGGGTTTCTTTGCTTCTATGTCCATCGTTCGTGTGTGTGTGTGTGTGTGTATGGAGAGAGAGAGAGAGAGTCAAGCCGGAAAGCAGCCGTTTGAAAAGCTTTCTCTGTCTGTCTGTCTCTGTCTTTCTCCCTTCCTTCCTCCATCACCATCTCCCTGTCTCCCTCCACACCGCATGAAAAAACAGCAACAAACAAACAAAAAAAAACCCCACACATTTCCTCGTTTTCTTTCACTTATACATTCCTATTTTCTTTATATGTAAAATAAGTAAATAAATAAATAAAAATATCATTTCTTCTTTTCCCAGCTTAACCCCCACCCTCTCGACCCGTATTTCTAAATTCTTTTCCATTTTTTTCTTCATAAATGTACTTTTTCTAGGGAAAAAAAATTAGCATTTTCTTCGTTTTCTGCTCATCGTAGACCTCCCTCCCTCCCTCCCTCCCTCTCCGACGCAGAGGTGAATAGCTATTGAGCTCGATGCCCCTCCAGACGCGGCATCACGTATCAAGACCTCTCAGGGCTACACACAAGGGAGGAGTCATCAGCACTGAACAAGGAAGCCTCAGTCCTTCCTTCACTGTGTAAGAGCCTACACCAGGGTGGAAAGGGTGGTATAGAGCTAGATGGGGGGGACGGGGGGGAGGGGGGGAGTTGACGGGGCGGGGGGAAGGGAGGAGTAGGAGGGCGGTGGTGGGGGAGAAGGAGGGGGAAGAGTTCAGGAGAAGGGTGGGAGGTTATCGGGAGGGAGGTAGGACGGGGGGGGGGGGGGCTAGGAAACGGAACAATGGGAGGGCTTGCCCTCACAAGGTGGGTTCTGTTTTTTTGTGGGTGGGTGGGGGCTGAGGGGGAGGAGAGGGAAGAAGGGGATGGGCGGGGGTGGGGGGGCTCCCCATTGAAAACACCTGTACTGACACTGGGGGAGGGGGCGGGGAAGGTGGTAGAGGGTGTGTGGGGGGTGGGGTTCATGTGTTGGGGCAATCTTAAAGGTTATCCCAGTTAAAGGGGAAGTTAGTGTGGTGGTGGTGGGGAAGGAAGGGAGGAGTGGGGGGCGGAAGGATGTAGGGAATGTGTGTGTGTGTGTGTTAGGGGAGGGAGGGGGTGAAGGAGTGAGAAGATGAAGAAGATCTGAAAGCGCACACATACACACTTGTCAAACAGACGTGAAATCACACACAGGCATGGACACACACAGACATAGATACACAGAGACATAGACAAACAGACATGGACACACAGAGACATAGACACACAGATATACTCACACATACATGGACACACAGAGACATAGACACACAAACATGGACACAGACATGGACACACAGAAGACGTGGGGTCACACACACGCACGCACGCACGCACACACACACGCATGCACACACACACACACACATACGCACCCACACACCACCCACACACACGCACGCACGGAAACACACACACACACACACACACACACACGCAGGGAAGTCACACACACACACACACACACACACACACACACGCAGGGAAGTCACACACACACACACACACACACACACACACACAGGGACACGGGGACATCCTCCAGAGAGAGCTGAGGTCACAGAGGAAAAGCGATGCCGTCAGTCACAAAGCCATCAGGTCCAGGCTACACTAAAGCACCACCTCATTACCAAAGCCAGGTCCCTCCAGTCAGGAGTCCGTGCTCGCCACTCCCACAAAAATAAATGAAATAAAATAAAACTGGGGAGAGAAGGGCTGTATGGTAAACTGTAAGGATCAATCCCACAAATATTGTTAGGGGACTATCAACACACACACACACACACACACACACACACACACACACACACACACACACACACTGTCTGTCTGTTTGTCTCTCTGGGTTGGTCTGTCTGTCCTCTCCCTCCTCTCTCTCTCTGTGAAAATAAATAAATAGAAAGCATTCCACCAACAGTTCCAGATAAGCAAAATGATATGTATATATATGTATGTATGTATGTGTATATTATTCATTCATTTAGGTATCTTCTACCTTTTTTTATTTTTTTTATTTTTTTATTCGTTTATTTATTTTTACGT
>NC_134907.1:20361435-20388935 GCF_041734735.1 Babylonia areolata
GAGAGAGGCACAGAGAGAGAGATGCACAGAGAGAGAGAGAGAGAGAGAGATGCACAGAGAGAGAGGGAGAGAGAGATAGATGCACAGAGAGAGAGGGAGAGAGATGCACAGAGAGAGAGGGAGAGAGAGAGAGATGCACAGAGAGAGAGGGAGAGGGAGAGAGATGCACAGAGAGAGAGGGAGAGAGAGAGAGATGCACAGAGAGAGAGGGAGATGCACAGAGAGAAACAGAAAGAGAGAGAGAGAGAGATGCACACAGAGAGAGAGAAACACAGAAAGAGAGAGAGAAACAGAGAGAGAGAGAAACACATACACACACAGACCTTTCCTCCCTGTGGTGGGAAGAGCAGTCTGTAGTCTCTTCGACAGAGAAAAAGAATGAACGAGTGAAAAAGGGAGAGGGGAGAGACAGACAGAGACAGAGAGATATACACAGAGAGAAGGAGACAGAGAGAAGAGAGAGAGAGAAGGCATTCCTCCCTCTACCAGTGGGAGGGGAGGCATTGGCGTGTACCCGTGGTGAATGATGATACTGGCTTGTGTCTGGCAGCGGAACAGGGAGAAAGGGGGTGGATGGAGGTAGGTGTGTGTGGGGTTGGGGGGAGGGGGGGGGGGAGATGTGGATGGTGTAGTGGTGGTGGGTGGAATGGCGGGTTGGTATTGGGGTGGGGTTGGGAACGTAGGAGTGGGGTAGAGGAGAAGGGTAGGGAGAGAGAAGGTGGTGGTGGTGGGGGGGGGGGGGGTATACGGGGTCTTGGTGGGGGTAGGGTGGGGGTGGATGCTGTACCCATACTTACCGTTACCGCTGCATGGTTGGCAGTAAGTGTGCTATTGCTATCGCGCGGCGGGCAGGTAAAGGCGGCTGCCGACTTCTTTTTCTATGTACTGCTGTGTGTGTGTGTGTGTGTGTTGATCATGCTGGGTTTTTTTCTTTGTGTGTGTTGTTGTTGTTTGTTTGTTGTTGTTGTTGTTTTTTGTTTTTTTTTGGGGGGGGGGGGGTTGGGGGGGGGGGAGTTGTTGGGGAGGGGGGGGGGAGGGGGCGTGTTCCTCTTTTTGTCCAAGGTAAAATCTGTGTGTTAGCTGCTCCTTGTTGGTTGGGTTTCTTTGTTTTAATTGAGTTAGAAAGAGAGAGGGGGAGGAGGGATAGAGAGATACGAAGAGAGGAAGTGAGAGAGAGAGAGAGAGAGAACTACATATGTGTAAATAGAGAGACAGACAGATGAAGAAGGGATGGAGAGAGAGGGGGGGGAGGGGGATAGAGAGGCAGAGAAATATGTATGTATATATAGAGAAAGAGATAGACAGACAGACAGATGAAGGAGAGAGAGAGAGAGAGAATGTGTTAGAATGAATGAAAGATAGACGGAGAGAGAGTGTGTAAGAGAGAGAGAGGGGGGATGTGGTTGAATGAAAGACAGATAAAGACAGACACAGACAGAAAGAGATATATATATATATATAAATAACGGTCCAATCAAAGCGAATCGAACCATCCTGCTGATACCCTCCCACCCCCCTCACGCCCCTAATTCCCCCTGGCGTTCCCGTTTCCCGTCCCGCTACGCCGCCAAGCCGACCGTTAGGGCCCGTTAAAGAGGTCAAACCTTGTTGATGTTGTAGCGAAGTGCTGTGACTGGTTTTTTCCCCAACTTTTGGATATGAAATATAAACATTTTATTGATGTGTGGCGCACTTCGGCTTGGTTGTGAAGCAGGGGAGATGAGGTGGGGGTGGGGGGGTGTCTTCTGAGTGTTCACCGTGATAAGCTTCATTTGGAAATGCTTTAACTCTATCACGTCTCTCTCTGTGTCTCTGTCTCTCTCTGTGTCTCTGTCTGTCTCTCTCTCTCTCTCTCTCTCTCTCAGTGTGTCTGTTTGTCTCTCTCACTCTGTCTGTCTCATGTGCATGAGTATTTTTGAATTATCTCAACTCTGTGCAGTGGACAGCGTCTTCAGCATTAAAACATCAAAGCGTCTCTCTCTTTCTCTCTCTCTCTCTCTGTCTCTCTCTCTGTCTCTGTCTCTCTCTCTCTCTCTCTCTCTCTCTCTCTTCATCATTATCGTTATCGAAAGTCCAGTGTCTCTGATCTTAGTTGTCCTTTATGCAGACGTGCTGAAGAAACCGAACTTCACTTTGTGTTGTGTTGCCCTGCTTTGAATGACCTTAGACATGAGTGGATTCCACAAAAATATTATAGACACCCTACTTCATTTCGACTTGCCATGCTTATGTCATCAACTAATGAAACTATTATAAAGCAGTTTGCTATTTACTTATATAAGGCTTTTAAGTTTCGCAGTGTTTTACGTAGTTAATTATTATTAGTTGTGCATTGTCCAATTTGTGGATTATCATTTGCAGTTTATCATTCACTTCTGTAATTTGTAAGGTTTTGATTTTGAATGTTGATTCACTGTACCCCCTTCATGAGGGGCCATGGCCTTTATTGAATAAACTATCCGTATCCGTATCTCTCTCTCTCTCTCTCTCTCTCTCTCTCTGTGTGTGTGTCTCTCTCTCTCTCTCTCTCTGTGTGTGTGTCTCTCTCTCTTTCTGTCTTTCTCTTGCTCTGTTTCTCTATTTCTCCCTCTCCTGTCTTTCTTTTACCGAGTCTCTGTCTGTCTGGTGGACAGCATATCCGAAGATAACACTGCTACCTGTAATGATAATGAAATAATAATAATACTAATGATTATAATAATTATGATAATAACAAGAAGAAGAAGAAGAAGAAGAATTCTCATGATACTTACACGCCATGTATCTCTACCACACAAGGCATATAAAGCGAATTTAATTGCTAGTATTGATGATGTATGGCATAATTCACCAACAATTTCCGCGTTTTTCATTTTCCTCCTTCTCCTTTTTCTTCATCTATTTCTTTCTTTCTTTCACCTTGTCTCCCCCCCCCCCTTCCCCCCTCCCCCCTTCATTCTTCTTCCATTTCTTTTCAGTAGAGAATGCGGCCTTCCTTCCTTCCTTCCTTCCTTCCTTCCTTTCTTTCTGTCGAAACCGCTCTCAACAGTTTGAATCAACAGCTGAGCCGTTCAGTTTGCACGAGAATTATTCTGAGTTTGATGATACTTGAGACCATCCCTCCCCCCACCCACCCCCTCCCCCTCCCCCGACCCTCCCACTAACCCCTTCTCAGAAACCCAACCCCCTCCACTACCACCACCCTCCCCCTCCACTACCCCCACCCCCGCATGGATCCCACCCAGTCACCCTCACCTTCCAAATCCTCCCACGTCTTGACCCTCTCCTCCTCTACCCCACCCACCCCTTTCCAAGGTCGTCTTCTTCTGTAGCATCACTATCATCGTCATCTTCTTCACCATCTTCTTTCTTCTTTTTCTTCTTCTTCTCCTCCTCCTCCTCCTTCTTCTACTTCTTCTGTATCATCATCTTCTTCTTCTTCTTTCTTTATTCTTCTTCTCCTACTCCTCCTTCTTCTTCTCCTTCTTTATCATCATCATCATCTTCTCCTTCTTCTTCATCTTCCCCCTCTTTCTTCTTCTACTTCTCCCCCTCCTTCTTCTGCCCCCCTCTCTTCTCTCTTTCTCTTTCCCTCTCTTTCTCCTCTCTCTCTCTCATGTCTCTCCCCTCTCTCTGTCTATCTCCTCTCTATGTTTCTCTGTCTGCGTGTGTCTCTCCCTCCTCTCTATCTATCCTTCTGTCTGTGTGTCTATCTCTCTTTCTCCCCCCTCGCTCTCTCTCTTCCTTCCCCCATCTCTCTCTCCCTCTTTCTCGCCAGCCCCCCTCCCCCATTTCTCTTTGCCTTTCCCTCTCTGTCTCTCTCCTCTCTGCGTGGAAGTGCCACAGTGTCGCTTGACTCTTATTGGGTTATTCTGCTCCAAATCTGTTCTCTCTCTGTCTCTCTGTCTCTCTCTGTCTCTGTCTCTGTCTCTCCCTCCCTCTCTCTCTGTTCCATTTTTATCTGTTTTGCACCATTTTTGTTCTGATTTGAACCTACTAACGACATTAAACATTTCAGTGTTCTCTCTCTCCTCTCTCTCTCTCTCCTCTCTCTCTCCTCTCTCTGTCTAACCCCAGGTAATGATCTACATCTCACTGACGAGGCACGATCTCTCCGATCTGACGCCTGCGGGGCCAGTGGCACTACAGCGATTGGCGGGGGATGTGGTGATGGCGAGGGGAGAGAGAGGAGAGAAGAGAGAGAGGAGAGAAGAGAGAGAGAGAGGAGAAGGGAAAAAAAGAAGACTGAGAGAGGAGAACCGAGGAAGGAGGAAAGCGTTGCGAAGAAGACCCCTGGGCCTTACTAGTAACCCACCCCTTCAGCCAGCATAGCCGCGCAGATCTGATCACAGGAGGAGGGGTTCCTGTGACCTGCTTTTACCCCCAAATAGTACACACACACACACACACACACACTTGAAGAGGGGGAACTTGGAGTGTTTGTGTGCTGTGTCTGGTCTTCACAGGGATTTAAAAAAAAAAAAAAAAATCCCCATCCTTCTCCAACCAACCAACCTTCCTTCAGGTTCTAACCAGCCACTCCGAGCAAACCTTTTTTCTTTCTTTCTTTTTTTTCAGCAGAGTTCGTGGAACAAAAAACACAAAACGAAAAAGAAAAAGGAAAAAAAGCAACAACAACAACAACAACAACAAAAAAAGCACACACAAAAAAAAAGCGGAGAAGCAAGACATCGTGACGGACAGATTCCAACGCCGCTGTGAGCTGCTTTTGTACTGAGGTTAGATTTCAGGGAGCCGTGTTGCGGCGGTGGTGTGTTTCGCGCGAATGTGTTGTGTCGGTGTGAACGGCAGCCAATTCATGCGTTGAGGCCCAACCCGCCGCCGACAGAGCCGCCCCGTGTGAAATACTAGAAGAAAAGAGAGAGAGAGGAGAGAGAGAGAGAGAGGGGGGTGGGTGAAGACGACGTGCCCTCGTGTTAGCCTCGTGAGGTATGAGAAGTGTCTTTACTACTCTACACTGTGGATGGGATAGTCAGGATGTACCATATACTACTAGGTGGGTTTTTCGTTTTTGTTCTTTTCTTCTATCTCTCTCTCTCGGCCCTGAGGGTGAAAGGGGTATGTGGAAGTTTGTTCTTTATTCATTGACGTTCGTCATTGGTTAGTATACTGTGTCGTGTTGTGATTCTCCTCTCTTTCTTTTTCCGCGCGCGCGCGCGTGTGTGTGTGTGTGTGTCTGTGTGTGGGTGTTTCAAGAAAGTTGTGGTGGGTTTTTCTTTCGAGTTACGGTAGAACTTTTAAACTGCTCTTGTGGGGAGACACAAACTGAAAGTGGAAACAGCACGTTGGTGAAGACTGTGGAAGTGCGGGTTTTTTTGTGGTCTGTTTTCACTGACTCCGTTCATGCCTGTGTGTCAGTGTCCACGTGTGTGTGTGTGTGTGTGTGTGTGTGTGCGCGTGTGCGTGTGTTGGGGGGGGGGGGGGAGTGGAGAAATACAAACGTGCAGGTGAGGGTTGTGTCCGCAAGTGAGGATCAAGGTGTTGGGACAGGTAAGAAGTGAAACATGTGCGGATACTGTAGTGCGGCGCCGCGTGCCTTTTGACTGTCAGTGGCATACGTACCCCTCGGTAAGGCTCGCTTTTCTCAGTCTGTTGTCGGTGTTATTAATATGTATATATATCTCAGGCTTAAGGTTTTCCGCCAACTATGCGAGCTGGAGCCACTCTAAGATGTATGTATACAGTGTTTTAGCTGTACACGTCAGTGGACGAGGCCACAGGCCACTCTGAAATGATGGCCTTAGTGGTCGGCGAGGCTCTTAGCTCCATAATTTGGTTTGATTTTAAAACCCACCTTTTTCCAAGATAGCCTCTTTCTCCTGCCTCTTCTTTGTCTTCAGTTTCTCAAATTTAGAGTTATGCATACGTGTGAATGACTGGTGCGACAGCGCTTTGATTTGTCTCTGCACAAGATTCAGCGCTATTATTGTTATCATTACTCTGAGATGTATGTTTTCGTTGTACGCGTCAGTTGTTATTATGTTTTAGTTATACAGGTCAATCGTTGGACTTACTCTGAATGCAGTGTTTTAGATGAGCAATTCAACGGTTGGAGATACTCTAAGATGCAGTGTTTTAGTTGTACAAGTCAATCGATGTGGCCGCTCTGAGGTGTATGTTTTAGTTTCACAAGTCAATGGTTGGGGCCACCATTATTAGATGTATGTTTTAGTTGTTCAAATCAACTAAGATGCACGTTTTAGTTGTGTGTAAGTCAACGGTTGGAGCTCCTCTAAGACGTATGTTTTAGTTGTACAAATCAATGGATGTGGCCTCTCAGAGATGCATTTTTTAGTTTCGCAAGTCAAAGGTTGGAGCCACCACTTTCAGATGTGTGTTTCAGTTGTACAAGTCAATGGTTGGAACTACTCTGAGATGTACGTTTTAGTTGTACGAGCACAAGCCAACTGTTGGAGCTACTCAAAGATGCATGATTTAGTTGTACAAGTCCGTGGATATGACCACTCTTAGATGTATGTTTTAGTTGTACAAGTCAATGGTTGGAGCCTCAGTGACGTATGCAGTGTTTTAGTTGTACAAGTCCATGGTTGGAGCCTCAGTGACGTATGCAGTGTTTTAGTTGTACAAGTCCATGGTTGGAGCCTCTGTGACGTATGCAGTGTTTTAGTTGTACAAGTCCATGGTTGGAGCCTCTGCGACGTATGCAGTGTTTTAGTTGTACAAGTCCATGGTTGGAGCCTCTGTGACGTATGCAGTGTTTTAGTTGTACAAGGCAGCGGATGTGGCCACTGTGAGATGTATGTTTTAACCCTTTCACCGCCAAGCTCGCATTTATGCACAGGCGTTGTAGAGGACCCATGTCACTGAAAGGTGACCATTCATTGGTCTGTTATCCATGAACCTACTGCTCTTAATGTTCGGTGGTAGGATAGGCCATATTTTCTATACATCGCAGGGGGAATCCCCAGCTATTCTTAGCCACTGTCTTTTCTGTGTTTATACAACAAGGGAATTTTGTACTCTGAACTAACTGGCGGTGAAAGGGTTAATCATATAATACAGGTCAATGTTTGAGATCCCTTACCCTGGCTTTTTGTACCCAAGTCATTCAAACGTTCGTGTACTGCAACCACCCACATGTATCACAGAGCTGATGACTGACACACCTCGACACACTGTAAAAAAGGGGGGGGAAAAAGAAGAAAAAAAAAGAATTAACACACACACACACATTAGCCATGGCCTTTTGTGTGTTTAATACCTAATCTACGTCAAACTGATAAAAGAGGTTTGCCACATCTCTTTAGAAACGAAAGGTTTTAACGAGGCTTACCTGTAAGCTGAAGTTTGATGATCGAAGTTCAAATCCCCAAAAGAAGAGCGCCCGGAAAGAATCGTGTCAGATCTGAAGCATTAGCCAGCAGCCAACCAGGGTCAGTCAGACTCGAACCGTGTGTATATATCCTGGCATTTACAGTCAGAAAGAATTACAGGCTGGGATCATAAGTTTTCTTGTTGACCAATACCATTTGACGGCAGGATGAAGTGTTTTAGTTTGGGTTTTTTTTTGTTTTTTTTATGTGACGTGATTTGGGGGCTGCTGATACCTTAATGAACCACCATTGTTTTTGATACCCCGGTCTGATCAACAACCATCTACCTGAAGATCTAGTAATCAGCCCCATCCACATGTAATATGCAGCTTCTGTTCAAACGTGTGTGTGTGTGTGTGTGAGAGAGAGAGAGAGAGAGAGTTTGTGTGTGTGTGTGTGCGTGTGTTTGTGTGTGTGTGTGCAGTGCGTGCATGTGTGAGTATGCACAAGTTTTTATATTGATATGCACTTGTATGTATCCTAATTTCTACTGAATCTGTGTTTGTGTATGATTTTCGATTTATGTTCGTACCTTGTTACGTACTATCCCCCCCCCCACCCCCCATACCCCCCAATATTCCTTGTGACCCCGGTACACTTGGTAACAAAGACATATTCTATTCTATTCTATTCTGTTGCTACCCGTTTGTTAATTTTCATTTCTTAGGATCGTCATCACCATGTTTTGTTTCTGTTTGGGCAATGGTCATGTATTATGACTGTTAACAGCCGTAATAATGATGATGATAATGGTGGCAACCACAGCGACAACAATAACAACCACAACAACACTAATGATAATGATGATGATAAAGATGATGATAATTACAATAAAAATAAAGGATACTTATACAGCAGTCTACTCAGAAAATTGCTCCAGGTCCTTTACAAAACACATGATTATACATAAAACCTTACATCATTGTTAGATATATACACAGCAAAATGTACCAAGCAAACTATACTCACCCATAACCACAATGCATACATGCATGCATTCATTAGATAATATACCCCCCCCCCTCTCTACATACGGACTCGCGCGCGCGCGCGCGCACACACACACACACACACACACACACGCGCGCGCGGGCTCGCGCGCGCACGCACTAACACTAACACACACACGTATATTATGTGTGTACATAATATAGATAAGTACACATATAGTCAAGCATACCACATGTACAGGAGTATAATACAGTTGAGATGAACATTCTACAACGAAATTTAGTGCTGAAAGAAGAGATGAGTTTGAAGCCAGGAAGTCAGAGTGTCGGAGTGTCACAGTATCTGTTCACATCTTTGATGAGAAAAAGAAAACAAAACTGTCCACAGGTCTCTGTTTTGATGTGAGGTGTCCTGAAAAAACTGAGTATCAGAGGAACAGCGGAGCTGGCGAGATGGAGTACAGATGTGGAGGAGTTCAGAAAGACACTCTGATCCAGACCCACAGACCCCAGAAACGTCAGGGTGAATAGCCTGCAATCTATTCAGTCAGAAACAGACCACCAGTGGATAGACTGAAGGGAAGGAGAAACGTGGTCTGCTTTAGAAGCTCTGCAAAAGAGTCTGGCAGCGTCATTCTGGATTCGTTGAAGTCTATGCAACAGAAATTTTCGGAGGGCTGGCCAAAAGCGCGCACAAATATTTTGGTTGCATCAGTAGAGAGATCGTGACGGACAGAGCTGATCTTGTTCAGTTTCAGCCGTATGATACGACTGTTGATACCTTTATGTTCGGACTGACAGCACCACTGATAGGGCTATGAATAGCCTGATTTTCTATTAATTCGCCGATGTTAGGATTTGTTATGTCCTTGTGTGGGTACTGTTGATTATTAATGTATCATGTAAGGACTGTAAACATCCTTGTGCGAAGACCATTAATACTTGTGTGTGAGGACTGTTCATACCCTTCTTAACTCTTTCCATACGAACGGCGAAAGAGATGACGTTAACAGCGTTTCATCCCAATTACCATCATCAAAATATTGCAAGCGGAACGCTCTTATACTGAAGAGGTGAATGTTGACAAAGAATACCACAGTTCTGACGACGGAAGCTAAAGGTTGGGTCATTCAGACACCCACTGGACATGCGAGGGGTCTGTGTAGAGGAGAAGAGAGGACTGGCCGTACTGAGTGAGTTAAAGGACTGTCCCCTCGTTTGGAATGTCAGATACCTGGTTTTATTAATTCTGATGGCCCACCGTCAATACCCCTTATGTTAAGGGTGTTCACACCCACTGAACGACGATACTGACAATACCCAAAATAGGGTAAAGTCCTATTTTTGCGTCCTAGATTCAGGGGATTTATTTTTTACCGGCAATTTTTTTTTGTGCATAGTTGAAATGATATTACTATTAGTAGATGTTGTAACCCGTTGTCAGTGGTTTTCGACTCTTATTTTGAACTTTATTTGACTCAATTTTGATGTGGATTCAGTAACTAAACTAACGTGCAGCCATGTTGCTCTTTCCGATTTTGGTCCCGCAAACCATGAAAATGTAAAAATAGAATTTAAAAAACCCATAAAACATGGCGGCTTGAGACAAATGTAGGTTCGAGTTCACGGTATTGGTCAGCCTAAAGACGTAGAACAAGCTCCCTGATAACCTCCGTCATTCTGATTCCCTTGCATCTTTTAAATCTCGTCTCAAAACTTACCGTTTCCTCAGCAATAAGTTCAATTGTGGGAGGTCCACTTCCTTTGCGTTAGCTGTGCTTGACTATGTGTGTATACGCGCGCGCGCGGGTGTGTGTGTGTGTGTATGTGTGTGTGCACGTGTGTTTATGTAAGTTTGTGCGTGCCTATGTGTGCGTATATGTTGAGGGTAGCTGTTACGTACACATGTATGTTAAAAAGTATGTATGCATTGTGTGTGTGTGTGTGCGTTTAGTCACATTTTGGTGTGTGTATGTAACATTGATGTAATGTGTTTTGTCAACAAAAGTGTTTTTGTAAAGCACCTAGAGCAGATTTCTGGATAGTGTGCTATATTATAAATATCCATTATTATGATTAATATTATTATTTCGCATCGTATTATACCTGTTTCGTGATTAGAAGGGTCGACAACGCGGAACAAGTCCTTTCTCATACGCCTCCATTGCAAAACACGCGAAAAAAAATCATTAAAATACGTGCAATGATTCAAGACGCTAATATAGGGCATTACCCCCGAAATGGTGACTGTTAACGCACGTCTTGTGATTGTTGATGTACCCACGTTAGGCCTACATCAGTGAGAGCTGTATGATCAATGGTTTCTTCATTGCAGTTGGAAATCATTTACAGCTCAGTCTTTTGTGAAGGACTATGACTCTCAAACTAGGAGGCAAAACTGCACTGGCTCTTAGTGCTACAGCCTTGGGGGCTAGTTGGCCCTTTGGAACCATCCCAACGCAGACTGTCCTAAAACCCTCTTGGCCGAGAGAGTGGGGATGTAACTTAGGAGACACTTTCCACTATAATCAAATTCTAACCCGGATAATCGGGATAGCTGTTACCTTCTCTGCTGTTCTGATGGTCACAGTGGACTATCATATTATATGACTGGCTCGACTGCTAACTCCTCCATGAGAGGACTGCTGGCACGGAGCAGGTCCGATTCGCCTATCGCTGTTTAGCCTATTACAGAGTCACCTATTCCCGATTCACCTATTCCAAAATCGCCTATTCCCGATTTGCCTACTGTTTGATAGTGCCGCCACCTACAGTGGCCTGTTGAAAGTTTGATTCTTTGTCCATTTTCGTCTACCCGCACTTCCTGTTTCGCCTATTCATTCCCCCCACCCCCACCCCCTTCTCTATCTCTGTCACACACACACACACACACACATACACACACACACACACACACACACACACGTACACACCCACACAAACGCACACACACGCACACACACACGCACGCACGTACACACCCACACAAACGCACACACACACACACACACACACACACACACACACACACACACACACACAAGGCAGAAAATAAATTATGTCGTGCACACATGCGCTCACACACAGTGCGCACGCGCACTCTCCAATGAGCAAAGTGATATTTTTTCACACATACACACGCAGGCACCTACACACACACATACACACACACACACACACACACACACACACACGCACACACACACACACACACACACGCGCGCGCGCGGCACAAAATATGCCATACACACATGCGCACACACACAGAGCGCACTCGCGCGCGCGTACACGCACAGTAAACTCGCACCCACAGGCACACTCATTGCATGATGATTTCAGCAGAGGGTTAAAAAAAAAAGTGGGAGGAATAAGACTGCAGACAAACAGCTATGCTTTCATCACACCCAGAGGCCTGTTTGAACAGGTGGGTTTTCAAATTTGCTTTGAAAGAGGACAGCGATGGTAGATGACGAAGATCCACAACAAGAGAATTCCAGACAGAAGGTGTTTGATACTGAAAGGCCCTTTGCCCAAAGGTCTTTGAAGAGGATTTGGGGACTCGAGGGAGCTTTTCAAAAGATCTGAGAGAACGGGAAGGGTTGTTTTAAGGACAGACGATGAGTAAGATGAGAGGGATCTTACGGCAAATTTGTTCTGAACCGACAATGATCGCTCTCTGCTGATGATCACAAATAATTTTGAACTGTTAAATACGCCTTTGTCTGTTCATAAGATTATTTATGATCTCTGTACTTTTTGTGTGCAGTTAATTCTTGGACCGTCAGTGCTGGTTCTATGCGGATGCCACTGGACAAGTGACACACCTGAATTACGTAAAATTCACGACAGTTAATGCTCTCAAAAGTGCGAACACATCTGGACTGTGGTGGATACTCAAAACTGGCGCTTATGACTATGGACTGTGAGCGTGAGAACGCTGAACTGTCCATGTGAAGTGCCGACAAGGTGGGACGTTTGTGGTGATGTGTGCTGACTGGTTTTGAGAACCAACACTCGCAGAGAGGGCTGAGAACACTGAAGTGGCAGATGATTAAAATACTTCAGTCGGAGAAGACTTACCTACAGCAGTAGCAGAAGACTGAAGCCGGAGAAGACTTAACTACTGAAATCGCAGAAGACTGGACTACAGAAGTAGCAGAAGACTGAAGTCGTAGAAAAGCCAACACTGAAGCTGCTCCACGGTTGGCCATGTGAGGATGATGGGAGACTACTGTCTGTGCGTTTTGCTGTGGAGCGAGGATGACGAGCAAGGATGAGGGGACACGCCTCCACCAATGGATGCTCTCCGTTCCGACTCCCCTCGTCAGCTGTCTCGGTGACCTTGCCTTTTGGTGAGTGGTGGCGATGACTGAAGGGGCTGTGGTACACACAGTGCTGGCAGCATTAGCTGTTGGAAGTTGTAACTTTTTCTATGTCTTCTTCTTGTTCTTCTCTTCCGCGTGTTCTTGTCCTCCTGTTATTGTTCGTTGTCTGTCGTTTCTTTCTTGCGCGTCTTCTTCTTGTTCTTGTCTGTCTTTAGTTACAATTCTTCTTTTTGTTGCTATTGTTTTTGTTGTTGTTGTTCTTCTTCTTCTTCTTCGTCGTCGTCGTCTTCTTCTTCTTCCTTTTGTTGCTGTTGTTGTTGTTGTTCTTTTTCTTCTTCTTCTTGGAGTTCATTCCTGTATTTTTCAATAACAAAGTTACAGATATTTTCAGCTCTTCATCATGACCTTTCGATGTTTCTATCAGAATATTCTAATGAGCAACAGCTGATCATCAAAATATTCCGATACAGGACAATATTTGTTTTTATTCCCAGCTCCACCTCCTCTTTTTTCTTCTCCTCTTCCTCCTCTCCCCTTCCTCCTCCTTCTCCTGCTCTTCCCCTTCCTCCTCTTCCTCCTCCCCTTCCCTCCTCCTCCTCCTCCTCTTCCCCTTCCTCCTCTTCCTCCTCCCCTTCCTCCTTCTCCCTTTCCCCCACCTTCTCCCCCCCTCCTCCTCCTCCCCTTCCTCCTCCTCCTTCGCGGGTTGTTGCAACGACAGTGGCAACAGTAACAGTAATTGCAGAAGCATGGCAGTATTAGAACAGCGACAGGAGAAATAGCAGTAGCAGTAGCAGCACTGGTAGAAATAGCAGCAGCAATAGCAGTATTTCCAGCAAGCACACACACACACACACACACACACACACACACACAGAGTGTATGTGTGTGTGTGTGAGAGAGAGAGAGAGAGAGAGAGAGAAGAATAACGATAACGATGATTTATTCAAGAAAAGGTCACGGCCCCGCTTGAAGAGGGCAATTTGCAATGAACATAATGTTTTCAAACACATGTCAGCCACATACAGGTATGCATAATTTCAGTACGCTGTCAGTCCAGAAAGTGCACCTTCTTTTGAAGGACTTGTATATATATATATGTAAGTACAATGCAAGATTTTGGAGTGTGTGTGTGTGTGAGAGACAGACAGACAGACAGGCAGACAGAGAGAGATAGACTGAGAGAGGCAGAGAGAGACAGACAGACTGAGAGAGAGAGAGAGAGAGAGAGAGACAAACAAACAAACAAACAAACAGACAGACAGACAGACAGATAGGCAGACAGAGAGAGAGAGAGAACGTACACTTTCTTTTGTACAAATACAGTGCAAGATTTCGATTTATGAGAGAGACAGACAGACAGAGAGGCAGGCAGGCAGACAGACATACAGACAGACAGATTCAGACGCCCGTTACTTTGTTGGAGTTTTTGTCCTCCGTATTTCTCTTCCGTTTCGTGAGAACACCCTTTTTTTCTTTCCGTTCTGTGTTCCTGTTTTATACCTCCTTCTCCTCCTTCTCTCACTCTGTTACTCTCTCTATCTTTGCGCATGCCCGCTTTCCTTCCTCCTCTTCCTCCACCTCCCGCCTCCATCCCTCTCAGCCCCACCCACTATGCCATGATACCCCCACCCCTCTTCCTCCCATACTCCCTCACTGAGGACTGTCTCCGTCAACTTCCCAATGCAAGAGGGTTTTTTTTGTCAACTCCCACCGCTCCCTGCCCTGTCATACCGTGATAGCGATCTGTGTGTGTGTGTGTGTGTGTGTGCATGTGTGTGTGTGCGTGCATGTGTGTGTGTGTGTGTATGTGCGTGCATGCGTGTGTGTGCTTGTGCGTGTGCATATGTGTATCTGCCTTTGTGCGTGTATGATCGCTGAACGTTTCAACACACAGGAGAGGGTGCAGGGGGTGCGGGGGGGGGGGGGAGTGGAGGGAAGAGGAGATTTTTTTTATTTTTTTACAAAACTATTTCAATGGATTGAAGAAAAAGAAACCGACTACACCCGTGTTTGAGCCCTGGAGCACGCACACGCAATATGCACGCATTCGTACGCGCGCGCGCTCAGACACTCCGCGCTCATTTACACAGACACACACAGGCACAGACACACACACACACACACACACACACACACACAGTCAGATGTTTTATTCATAAGGCCATGGCCCAAAAGAAGGGGAAGCACATGAACATGACAGGAACGCATTCAAATTAATACACTGCATACCCCCCAAAAATGCACGTCGTCTTTTTCAGCATTGTATGGAGATAAAAAGGCGACTGCTTTACGGCTTTTCCATTTGTTCTTGACTTACATACTTACTACTTAAGCCTCTGTGCTCAGACTTGAGCATAATATTGTAAGGTGTCAACATATATCTTCTCCAGTCATTTCGGTCTTGACCGAGACAGTTGATTTCGTTTCAGGACTTGCCTGCTGTTTTCGGGTTGTTTTTTTTTTGGGGTTTTTTTTGTTTGTTGTTGCTTCCTTCCACAGTCCCACTTCATGTGCTCAGTGGTCTGCCTCTCTTTCTTCTCTGCCTCTCTTTCTTCTCTGCCTCTCTTCTCCCTCTTTCTTCTCTGCCTCTCTTTCTTCTCTGCCTTTCTTTCTTCTCCATGTGGTCTGCCTCTCTTTCTTCTCTGCCTCTCTTTCTTCTCCATGTGTCTGCCTCTCTTTCTTCCCCATGTGTCTGTCTCTCTTTCTTCTCCATGTGTCTGTCTCTCTTTCTTATCCATGTGTCTGTCTCTCTTCTCCATGTGGTCTGTCTCTCTTTCTTATCCATGTGGTCTGCCTCTCTTTCTTCTCCATGTGGTCTGCCTCTCTTTCTTCTCCATGTGCCCAGTGGTCTGCCTCTCTTTCTTCTCCATGTGGTCTGCCTCTCTTTCTTCTCCATGTGGTCTGCCTCTCTTTCTTCTCCATGTGCCCAGTGGTCTGTCTCTCTTTCTTCTCCATGTGGTCTGCCTCTCTTTCTTCTCCATGTGCCCAGTGGTCTGCCTCTCTTTCTTCTCCATGTGCCCAGTGGTCTGCCTCTCTTTCTTCTCCATGTGGTCTGTCTCTCATGTGGTCTGCCTCTCTTTCTTCTCCATGTGGTCTGCCTCTCTTTCTTCTCCATGTGGTCTGTCTCTCTTTCTTCTCCATGTGGTCTGTCTCTCTTTCTTCTCCATGTGCCCAGTGGTCTGTCTCTCTTTCTTCCCCATGTGATCTGTCTCTATTTCTTCTCCATGTGCCCAATGATCTGCCTCTCTTTCTTCTCCATGTGGTCTGCCTCTCTTTCTTCCCCATGTGGTCTGCCTCTCTTTCTTCTCCATGTGTCTGTCTCTCTTTCTTCTCCATGCGGTCTGCCTCTCTTTCTTCTCCATGTGTCCAGTGGTCTGCCTCTCTTTCTTCTCCATGTGCCCAGTGGTCTGTCTCTCTTCTCCATGTGCCCAGTGGTCTGTCTCTCTCTCTTCTCCATGTGTCCAGTGGTCTGCCTCTCTTTCTTCCCCATGTGGTCTGCCTCTCTTTCTTCTCCATGTGTCTGTCTCTCTTTCTTCTCCATGCGGTCTGCCTCTCTTTCTTCTCCATGTGTCCAGTGGTCTGCCTCTCTTTCTTCTCCATGTGCCCAGTGGTCTGTCTCTCTTCTCCATGTGCCCAGTGGTCTGTCTCTCTTTCTTCTCCATGTGTCTGTCTCTCTTTCTTCTCCATGTGGTCTGCCTCTCTTTCTTCCCCATGTGGTCTGCCTCTCTTTCTTCTCCATGTGTCCAGTGGTCTGCCTCTCTTTCTTCTCCATGTGCCCAGTGGTCTGCCTCTCTTTCTTCTCCATGTGGTCTGCCTCTCTTTCTTCTCCATGTGTCCAGTGGTCTGCCTCTCTTTCTTCTCCATGTGCCCAGTGGTCTGCCTCTCTTTCTTCTCCATGTGGTCTGCCTCTCTTTCTTCTCCATGTGTCCAGTGGTCTGCCTCTCTTTCTTCTCCATGTGCCCAGTGGTCTGCCTCTCTTTCTTTTCCCTGGTGGGTACCATCGAGCTCAATAGTACTGTTTAGCCCAGTGGTGGGTACCCATCTGAGGGCAGGGTAAGGATGTCTGGTCAGTCTTGTCATCCTCAGAGCATGGCCCAGACACCTCCAGCATGTCTGTTTCACCTCATACCACGATGCTGTTGATGCCTGTGCGTCTGTTCGCGTGTTTGATGGTGGCATACTGTTTATAGCGAGGTCCGGAGCATTTGACGGAGACGCCATCCTGCAAAGTCTCCAAGCCGGCTTTCACTTTTCGTGTTTGTTCTCCGGGTGTCCGAGTTGTGTAGGAGGTCCATAAATATATATGCATATGGATGTAAACACACACACACACACGCGCGCGCGCGCGCGCGCGCACACACACACACACACACACATACACACAGAGTCCCCCCATTTCTTCCTTTTTTGTATTTTCTTCTTTTTTCTGAGGGCAGGATGTCAAAACAAAAAAAACAAAAAAGCTGTGTAAGCTTATTCTTCTGCCCTCAATAAAGATCATTTTGACTTGACTTCACACACACACACTCTCTCTCTCTCTCTCTCAGACAAAGCACACACAAAATCCCCACCCCCACAACACAGCACAACACAACACAACACAACACAACACAACACAACACAACACAACACAACACAACACACACACACACACACACACACACACACACACACACAGAGATAGGGGGGGGGGGGGGGACAGAGGACCAGACTATTCGGAGGGAGGGACGGCTCAGGGAAGAAGAAAAGAAATGTCAAACCCAACCAGGCGTTAAGCCCCGATGTCTCCGTTTGGAGGACAGACTCCCCCCCCCCCCCCTCACCCCTCTCCGCCGTCCCCTGTCTAACCCATATATATTGTTAGCTCTCTCTCTCTGTGTCTCTCTCTCTGTTCACACACACACACACACACGACTATATATATATATATATATATATATATATATATGTATATATATATATATATATTTGACATAGACAAGATAGTTAGAAAGAGAATCTACACACACACACATACACACACACACGCTCTCACTCTCTCAGACAAAGCACACAGAAAATCCCCCCCCCCCCCACAACACAACACACACACACACACACACACACACACACACACACACATTCTCTCTCTCTCTCTCTCTCTCTCTCTCTCTCTCTCTCAGACAAAGCACACACAAAATCCCCCCCCCTCCCCCCCCACATACACATGTATATATATATAAGATATATATACATGTCTATGTATGTGTGTGTATATATAGAGAGAGAGTGAGAGAGAGAGGTGTGTGTATGTGTGTGTGTATGTATACACGAAGAGAGAGAGAGAGAGGATGATAAATTCAAGCCCAGATGTCCTTGTTTTCCTTAAAGAAGGAAGAAACCTTAAAAACAGTTTGGGTTTAGATTTTAACCCCATTTTTTCCCCCTTTTTTCTTTTCTTTTTTTCCCCTCCTGATTTGCGTTTGGGGTGGGGCGTTTGTTGGGAGTGGGGGTGTGGGTTTTAAGTTTTTTCATGAATACTTTTGTAGACTTACCATTTTGTTCATCTAGTCGGGAGGAGTCAACTTGTACAGCAAGTGAGTGGTGTGTTGTTTATTGCACTGTCTTCCATTTGCACGACCGTACTTGGCACTGTAACTGTTATTCTTTCATATTTCCCTCATGAGGGGCTTGGTTTGAAATGAATGATTTTTTTTTATTGCCCGAGTGTGATTGTTCCAGTCCTACACTTGTCCAGAAAATGCAGTTCATCCTCTATAACTCCACATGTTTTACATAGCCGGTCTTTCCAAGGTGATCTGTAGTGACGTCCTCGCTCAATTTCAAGTTCATGTGCACTTATTCGCAATCGACATAATGCTCCTATGTTTAGTATTTTTGCAGCTGATCAGGTAAGGTGTGTGTGTGTGTGTGTGTGTGTGTGTGTGTGTGTGTGTGTGTGTGTGTCCCTCTCTCATTCTCTCCCCTCCCCCCAGTCCCTCCATCAGTATATCTCTTCACCCTCTCTCTCTCCATCTCTCTTTCACCTTCCACCCCATATATCTCTCTCTCGCTCTTTTCTCTCGCTCTCACATATAATTAGGATAAAACGATTTTGGTTTTCAGGACGGGTGGGTATTTAACAAGAAGAAGAGAAAAGTGGATGTATGGGGATCGAGATGTTAAAGGAACTAACAGTTATAATTATCTTGGAAGATTGTATTTGTATTTGTATTTCTTTTTATCACAACAGGTTTCTCTGTGTGAAATTCGGGCTGCTCTCCCCAGGGAGAGCGCGTCGCTATACTACAGCGCCACTCATTTTTTCGTATTTTTTCCTGCATGCAGTTTTATTTGTTTTTCTTATGGAAGTGGATTTTTCTACAGAATTTTGCCAGAAACAACCCTTTTGTTGCCATGGGTTCTTTTACGTGCGTATTATGCTGAAAGACAGAGATAAAAAGAAGAACAAAGAATCACTGAGTCATAGAAATAATCAAACCAGTGAGACGACTAAATCCTACAGACCACTACGTTATTTTGAGCCAGTTCTGATTTATGGAGCGGAAGTATGGGGTTTAATTTAAACCGTTTTTATCAGACAGCACGGAGACTGAACAGGTGCACACATCTGCAATGAAAATAAATCACAGGCATTCCATCACATTCCCCAGATAAGCTCATGTGTGGAGAGACAAAAACTGAAGAAGATACACATTATTATGTCAGGGCTGCCTTAATTAAATGTATAAACAGCAGCTGGATGAAATTCATAATACTTCCGATGTCAAGGCTGAACAGGCAAGCATACGAAATGCACGGAAAACAGCATAATTATGTAAAAGACCAAAAAAAAAGAGAGAGAGAGAAAGAACGTGTGAATCAACAGTAAGCAGTTTTGGTGACTGAATTTTACGGTTTTTTCTGTTTGTTTGTTTAATACAGACTGTTGTGAAGGTGTTGTTTATCATGTATCAATTGTTGGTTGTGAAGGTGTTGTTTACAAAATGAATTTAAAGAAAGACTTATTTCCTGTTTCCACCAAATTTAGCATGGGATGATATTATCCGATGTTATAGATACCAGTGGTGTTTTTTCTTGTCTTTTCTTTTGTTCCTTCAAAGATGTGTTTGGTCCAGAGCAGTATTTAACATCTGTATTGAATGGATGACTCTTGAGTAATTTAATTGAATAATTAAAATATATATATATATATAAAAGAATGCGCCCAAGACTGCGCTCTTTAATTAATCGTAGACATATTGTATTGTATTGTATTGTATTGTATTTCTCTTTTTTGTCACAACAGATTTCTCTGTGTGAAATGTGAAATTCGGGCTGCTTTCCCCAGGGAGAGCGCCTCGCTACACTGAGAGCGCCACCCCGTTTTCGGGGGTGTGCATGCTAGGTATATTCTCTTTCTCTCTCTGTCTCTCTCTCTCTCTCTCTCTCGCTGACATTCTGTCTCGAACACGCCCCCTCACTTCATTCTCTCTCTTTTTCACTCCCTTCTCCGTTCCCTCCCCCGCTCTCATGTTCCTGTTTCCCCGCCTTTCCTTCCATACTCGCTCTCTCTCTCCTCTCTCTCTCCTCTCTCTCTCAATCTCCTCCACCCTTTCCTCTCTTTATGATTCTGTCCCTGCAAACAGACCACACCCACAAAGACTCTTCGACCTTTCTTTCTTTTCTATCTGCACATCGTTTTTCTCCTGTCTGTCTGTCTCTTTCTCTTTGTCTCCTGTCTCTCTCTCTTAGTCTTATTCTGTGCCCCCCCCCCTCTCTCTCTCTCTCTCTGTCGACCACCTCACTCGCTCTATATCTCTTTCTATCTCTCCATCTCTCTCTCTCTCTCTCTCTCTCTCTTTGTCTCCTGTCTCTCTCTCTTAGTCTTATTCTGTGCCCCCCCCTCTCTCTCTCTCTCTCTGTCGACCACCTCACTCGCTCTATATCTCTTTCTATCTCTCCATCTCTCTCTCTCTCTTATTCTCTCCCCTTTCTTTCTCTCTGTCTACCACCCTCTCTCTCTCTCTCTCTCTCTCTCCATTCTCTTTCAGTCTCTACCAACATTTTTCTCTCTGTCTTTCTGCCTGTTTGTCTTTCTGTCTGTTTGTCTCTCTCTGTTTCTGTCTCTCTCTGTCTGTCTGTTTCTCTCTCTGTCACTGTGTGTGTGGGTGTCCGCCTCTCTCAGTCTCTGTCTGTCTGTCTGTCTGTCTGTCTCTGTCTTTCTGTCCCTGTCTCCCTGTATCTTTCGCTGTCTGTCTGTCTGTCTGTCTGTCTGTGTTTCTTTGTCTTTCTCCCCCCCCCCCACCCCCCATTCATTCTGTCCCCCCTGGCATGGAGCTTTTCTCACAGTGCTGTGAAACCCTGACACACACGTGATAATTGGACCGAGAAGCTTTCCGTCTTAAAAACAGCCGACGCTGTGATCATTTGGACCAGCTCTTGTACGTGAGTGTTTGTGCGAGGGTCTCTGTATATGTCTGTGTCTGTCTGTGTGGTATACTCTCTTTCCCTCTTGGTCCTTTTTTTTTTTTTTTTTTGTCTTCATTTTTGTTAATTTGACATCAGTCTTTTCTTGTTAGTGTATAGTATGTGTGAAAGAAGTATCTGTGTATGTAACGTTTCAGTGCCCCCAGGGAGTACACGAAATAAACTTTTGCCTTGCCTTGCCTTGCTTTGTCTTGCCTCTCTCTCTTTCTGTGTATGTCTCTCCGTCTGTTTGTCTGTCCCTCTCTCTCTCTCTCTCTCTCTCTTCCTCCCTCATCCCCCCTCTCATTCTCTACGTGTGTCTGTCTGTCCGTCTCTGTCTTTTTCTTTGTCTGTCTCCCTCTCGTTCTCTTTCTCTGTCTCTGTCTCTCTCTCTCTCTGTGCCTATGTCTGTCTCTGTCTTTGTCTCTCTCACTCTCGGTCTCTCTCTGTCTCTCTCGGTCTCTCTCTGTCTCTCTCGGTCTCTCTCTCTCTCTCTCTCGGTCTCCCCCCTCCCCCTCTCTCTCTCTCTTTCGATCTCTTTTCTTCCTTCACGTCTTCAACACCTCCTTTATGATTCTCATACCTTTTGTCCCTCCTTCTAAACATTTTTTTTTCGCTCGCTCTCTCTGTCTCTCTCTGTCCCTGTCTCTCTCTTTCTCTCTCTGCGTTTGTCTGTCTGTCTGTCTGTCTGTCTCTGTCTCTGTTGGTCTGTGTGTGTGTGTGTGTGTGTGTGTGTGTGTGTGTGTGTGTGTGTCGGTAGGTCTCTCTGTCTCTCTGTCTCTCTCTATCTCTCTCGGTCTCCACCCCCCCCCCTCTCTCTCTCTCTCTCTCTCTCTCTCTGTCGATCTCTTTTCTCTCTCCACGTCTTC
Organism: Babylonia areolata; assembly: GCF_041734735.1. Classification (NCBI taxonomy): domain Eukaryota; kingdom Metazoa; phylum Mollusca; class Gastropoda; order Neogastropoda; family Buccinidae; genus Babylonia; species Babylonia areolata. The sequence continues at coordinate 20,383,362 of NC_134907.1, forward strand.
AAACCTCCTTTATGATTCTCATACCTTTTGTCCCTCCTTCTGAACATTTTTTTCGCCCTCTCTCTGTGTCTCTCTCTCTCTGTCTCTCGGCCTCTCGGTCTCTGTCTGTCTGTCTCTCTCTCTCTCTCTCTGTCTCTCTCTCTCGGCCTCTGTCTGTCTGTCGGTCTGTCTCTCTATCTCTCTCTGTGTCTCTGTTGGTCTCTCTCTCTGTCGGTCGGTCGTTCGGTCTCTCTGTCTGTCTGTCTGTCTCTGTCTCTCTTTGTCTCTTTGTCTCTCTCTCTCTCTCTCTCCACGTCTTTACACCTCCTTTATGATGATCATACCTTTTGTCCCTCATCCTGAACATTTTTTTTCGCGCTCTCTCTCTATCTAGCTGTGTTTCTCTCTCTCTCGGTCTCCCCCTCCCCCCCCCCCCCCCCCCCTCTCTCTCTCTCTCTCTCGATCTCTTTTCTCCCTCCACGTCTTCAATTCTCTATGATTCTCATACCTTTTGTCCCTCCTTCTGAACTCTCTCTCTCTCTCTCTCTCTCTCTCTCTGTCTCTCTCTCTCTCTCACTCACTCCCCCCCTCCCCCCTAAGACTCAATACCTGACAGAAACCCTGCACTATGACTGAGGCAGCTCTGCCCGATACCCATTCAAAAAAACCCATTCCCACTGTTACCCCCCCCCCCCCCAACCCCCACCCCCCCGGCTCCACCGCCCTGCCTTCAAAAGCCTAGCGCCCTTCCCTTTTGACAAGTCTGTCTCTCACCTTCCTTTCCGTTCTTTCAGTTCTCCACGCAACGACGTTCTCGTCTCGGTTTGTTTGCTGGGACGGAACCCAATGGAGCGAGGATTATTCGAATGCTCAGTACTTCACGCACGCGCGCGCAGCAGGCTTCAGAAGAAATGGGTTTCCCGCGCGCGAGTTGGTTGTATATACACAGGTGTACTGAGTGCACTTTTTGCTTGCTTGCGCGCGTTTTATATGCGCATGTATGGTTACGCATAGATAGATAGATAGATGGATTAGATAGATAGATAGATGGATACACACACACACACACACACACACACACACACAGAAACACACACACACACACACACACACACACACACACACACACACACACACACACACACACACACACACACACTTAATCACATGAACACACGGCACACACGCGCACGCTTACAACATTCAATGAACGAACATGCGCTCACACACAAGCATACACACACACTCCTTCTCCTTCTCCCTCTCTGTCTCTCTCTTTCTGTCCCTGTCTCTGTCTCTCTTTCACACACACACACACACACACACACACACACACACACACACACACACACACACACACACACGTCTAGTATCACTTAAAGTGAAAAGACGTTAATTAAAGAGAATACACACACAGACACACAGAAATACGGACACACACGCGCGCACACACACACACACAGACACACACACATACAGACACACACACACACACACACACACAGACACACACACACACACACTCCCCCACACACACCTCAACCCCCACGGCTTGGAATCAATACATGGTATAATTCCTCTCACCCCCATACCCCCTTCACCCTACACCCACCCACACCCCACCCCACCCCACCTCTTTTTCTTTAAACTTCTTTATACAACGTGCACCCCAAAAAACCCCCACCCCAACCACTCAAAAAAAAAAAAAAAAAAAAAAAGATCCACACCAAGTTTGGCGCCAACTTACGACGTCGTCTCTCACCCCCCTAATGGGTGTCGGTGATGGGACATTTATGGTGGGGTTTACGGCCCTGTGAAGGTGACTGGGTGTGAAAGTTGTGTCGTCTTCCACCTCCTAAGCCCCCCCCCCCCCCTCCCCCCAGTCACAGCCTCAGCAAACCTAACCTCCGTTCCGCTTATGACACCGATCAAAAGAAGGACCCTGGAGGTGTGAGGTGGTTTTTGTGCTTATGACCGGAGGCTGTGTAGTCTCCTCGCACCTATACTTGCTGGTGTGGTGTACGGGGTTTTAAAATTAAAGGTGACCCCCCCCCCCCCCCCCCCCTCGCCCTCCCCTCTCACCGATCGTTTTGAGTTTTTATTTTTCAGATCAAAGTATGATGATGATGATGATAGTGTTGGTGGTGATGTTGACGGTAATGGTGATGGACGTATGGATGAATCTGATTGCTGCATGGGGGCGATTTGCAATTTAGTTGGATTTTGTTTGTTTTTATTCTAGTTCATAGCTTCTCCTCCTCCTGCTGCTTCTTTTTTTTTCTTCTTTTTTTTCTTAAAGTGGAGAGAGGGGGGAGAGGGAGAGAGCGAAAGAGGGAGAGAAAGAGAGGGAGAGAGAGAGGGAGGGAGAGGGGGAGAGAAAGAGAGGGAGGGAAAGAGAGAGAGGGAGAGAACGAACGAACGGACATCTTTATTCAATAAAAGCCGTGGCCGAGAGAGAGAGAGAGAGAGAGATTGATATATCTTCTTCTTCTTCTTACTCTTCGGTCAGAGGAAGGGAGGGTAGATTAGCGTGTGGTATGAAATTTGAAATTGTCGATCTGTCTTGATTGCTACTGCTGAGGTCCTGAGGGGTCGTGTGGGTGTGTGGGTGTGTCTGTGTGTGTGTATGTTGTCTTCAGTTTAACGTCTTTCCACTTGAAGTGATATTAGACGGGGGGAAAAAAAAACTAAACAAAAAACAAAAAAAAACCCGTGGGGGTAGGGGTTGTGGGAGGGGGAGGGGTAAAAGTGTGTGTATATGTGGAGGGTGAATAGGGAGAGACAACGCTAGGGAGAATGGAAAAGTTATAAATGCCAACATCAAACAACTATAACAAATGTCCTATAGGACTACGCAGCAAACCTTCTGCAATAACAAACAACATATTGGAATTGTGTGTGTTTGTGTGTGTGTGTGTGTTTGTGTGTGTGTTTGTGTGTGTGTCTGTGGGTCTGTGCATATGTGTGTGTGTTTGTGTGTGTGTGTGTGTGTGTGTGTGTGTGTGAATGTAAATGATTTGATATATGTAATTTGGTTAGAAGGCATGGAAAATACGCAGATATTATGCATATATGAACTTATTCGACTGTACCATTGTTAACAATAAGATACATTCGCCAAGTCGTGAACAAAAAAGTTAACGGTTATACTGTTAATCACTTTGTTGCTGTGCATTGGGGTGTGCATTGTCCTTTTGTGTAGTCTCAGTGTTGCTGGAGGTTGTTGTGGGCTGCTGCACAAAGGAGTCATCTACTTCAGATCATTGATGCTGAAAGGACAACAAATGTTTACATGATGACTCATGTGACCTCTTTTAAGTAAATGACGTATTACATGGTTATGACGTAGGACTTGTAATTAGAAGAAAAAAAATAACAAAAAAACTTAGACTTATTCTGCTGAAGAAAGATTCGGAAGATATCGTTCAATACAACGTCAGCGAAAAAAAGGCCAACGATTGTTTAATTTTTCTTGTTGGGAGAGGCTTTCTGTGTAATTTATTTCAAGCAGTCGAGACAATTTGGTTAAACTTAAGTAATGTTGCAAAGATGAGCAACGTAATCTGATCTACCCTGAGATTTAATACCAGAAAAATACTGTCATGATTTATGTTGTGCTTCATATAGTTTGTATTCTGTTTCTGATAGTTAGGTTATTTTGATTGTTTTTGTTTAATTTTGGTGTAAAATACTATTGCTGTTATATGATATCCTCCACGCCCCAAAAGGGGTGAAAGGATGAAATATACTTGATTCTTGTGTGTGTGTGCGCGCGCGCGCGCGCGTGCGTGCGTGCGTGACTTTGTGCTTGCGTGTGTGTGTGTGTGCGCGCGCGCGCGCGCGTGTGTATGTGTGTGTGCGCGCGCGCGCGCGCGTTTCAGCGTCTCACGTGTGGGTTGTACTTTTATGTGCACACACAGATGCACGCGCACAAACACGCACGAGCACTTGCATACTCACTCGCACACATCAACACAGACAGGCACACACACACACACACACACACACACACACACACACACACACACACACACACACACACACACACACACACACACGAGTAATACCACCACCCCCTCCATTTCTCCTAACCCCCTACCCCTCCTCGTTTCCACCCTCCTTTTTTTCATTTCGTTTAATATCACTTTCTGTGGAAAGACATTATTTCAAGTGAAGACATCTACACACAAATGAGTGCGCGCACAAACACAGCTTGGAAGAGACAGACAGACAGATACACAGAAAGAGAAGGAGACAGACAAACAGACAGAGGCAGAGAGAGACAGAGAATGAGGAGGGAGGGAGGAAGGGAAGGAGAGATAGAGACAGACAGAGAGAGATACAGACAGACAGACAGATACAGAGAGACAGACACACAGAGAGAGGAGGAAAGAAGGAGGGGGGGAGGGGAGAGGGAGGGAGTGACAGACAGATAGAGACAGAGAGAGATACAAAGAGAGAAGGAGGAAGGAAGGAGGGAGGGGGCGGGGGGGGGGGAAGAGAGAGGGAGTGACAGACAGACAGAGATTGAGGGAGACACAAAGAGAGAAGGAGGAAGGAAGGAGGGAGGGGGCGGGGGGGGGGGGAAGAGAGAGGGAGTGACAGACAGAGAGAGATACAAAGAGAGGAGGAGGAAGGAAGGAGGGAGGGGGCGGGGGGGGGGGGGGGGAAGAGAGAGGGAGTGACAGACAGACAGAGATTGAGAGAGATACAAAGAGAGAGAAGGAGAAAGGTGGGGAGGGGAGAGAGAGAGGGAGTGACAGACAGTTAGAATGAAGAGCCACGTGAAAGTTATGATCTCTCATTCGCTGTCTTCATTCACGTTGCCAAAACGTGTCCCATTAAAAAAAGTTTTTTTTTTTCAAAAGAAAAAAAAATGTCTGGACGTATGAATAATAATGTATTGCTTTAGGGGGAAAAACCATTATATAATGACAGACATTACGAGTAATGTTGTCTGCATAGTCTCCGGTGGTGGAACTGCCTGTTGAAGTGTAGAATGATGATTGTTGATTGCATAAAAGTTTGTTGTTGGTTGTTGTTGTTGCTTGTTTGTTTGTTTTTTCTGGTTTCTGAACCTTTCCCTCCCTATCTCTCATTCCAGAGTGGTACGGTGTGTGTGCGTGCGTGCGTGCGTGCGCGCGCGCGCGTGTGTGTGTGTGTTTCGTGTGTGCGTGTGTGTTTGTGTGCGTGCGTGTGTGTGTGTGTGTTTCGTGTGTGTGTGCGTGTGTGTGTGAGTGTGTGTGTGTTAGGGATGGAGTTAGTGTGTGAGAGAGAGAGAGAGTGTGTGTGTGTGTGTGTGTCATTGTCTGTGTTCATGCGCGCGCGCGCTTTCTTATATGTATTTGGACGTCCGTTCGTAAGTATAATTTTATATGCGAGTGTGCGTTTGTGCATACCTCTGCGCGTACGCATAGTGTGTTGAGAAAAAATTTTCTTTCACAGAATCTAAAGGTGTTGGGAGGTGTAGGTGTGTGGAGGATTGTGTAGGTGTTTGTGTATGTAGGCGTGTGTTGGTTTTAGCGTATGATGATGTATTAACAATCAAATGATTGTTTGCACCACACATTCATGAGGGGCCATAATCTCTATTGA
>NC_134907.1:20393935-20398935 GCF_041734735.1 Babylonia areolata
CTGGACTATTTAACAAGGAGTTGAAAATGTCATACATTAGCAATGGACTGCTGAAGATCGTCAACACTGAAGATGATTTCAGTTCAGGGATTTGCGACTTTAACATATCGCAAGTTGTGTGTATTGTGTCTTGTTACGTGTGTGTGTGTGTGTGTGTGTGTGTGTGCTGGGGAGTGGGGGGTGTTGATGTTTTTTTGTTTTCGTTTTCATGAGATGGTCGTCTTGTCGTGTGGTGTCTTGCTTGACGTTCTCGTGTGTAACGTTTTGTGACGTCTTGTCTTGTGACGCAGTATTTTTCTCCTCTACCTTGTTCTAAGCGTGAGTGTTTGTGTGTGACGTAGTTTTTGTGACGAAAATTTTTTTTTTATCTGCTTTTCGAAAAATTATTTTGTCGTGTACTATGTAGTGATGTCTTGCAGTGTGGCGTGTTTCATAATGTATGTGTGGTTTTGCTTAACCAGCACATCGACCATGTAAGTTCGTTACTGTATTGCTTAGGCGTGACAAGAAAACGTGGAATCCTTCTTCGGGCCATGGCGATACCTTTGGAACTTGCCCAGTTTCTTTACGCTGAAACTTTCGCATGAAGCGAGACGTGTTCATAGCCGTTGGGGTGGGTTTTATTTTCATTGTATTTTTCAACGAGTTCTCACCCCATGGCATATTTCCTGTACACAATGTTCGAGGTTAGTATCTGGCAGATCCTCTTGGTGTTAATTTCTTGTATGTCGCACTGGACTCCTGTGATGAAGAGGCATATTGAAATAAATAGATAACTGAATAAATAGATACGATCTGATAAAATGGAGTGTACAAACCATCGACGCCTGATTCTTTGGGTGAAGAATGAAAGCTTGCAGAAAGTGAAGACCGGTGCACGTTGAAGGCTGAGAAAAGACGTTACACTCTTTCTGTCTCTTTCTGTGTCTCTGTCCGTATGTATGTCTCTCTCTCCCTCTCTTTCTCTCTCTCTCTCTGTCGCTGTCTCTAACTCCCCAACCCCCCCTCTCTCTCTCTCTCTCTCTCTCTCTCTCTCTCTCTCTCTCTCTCTCTCAGTCTGTGTGTGTCTTGCTTCCGAAAATTGAAATACATTAAACATTTTCTCTCTCTCTTCCTCTCTGTCTGTATTTATCTGTCTGTCAGTCTGTCTTTGTTTCTATCTTTCACTTTTTCGCACACATACTCGGATGCACACACGCACTCGCGCGCGCGCGCGCGCACACACACACACACACACACACACACACACACACACACACACACACACACACACACACCAAAGACGTGACACAGCGTGTGATGAATAACGTCACCAGGGGCCCAACCCCCACACAGACATTTTTTCCCCTCTGTCTGTAGCCCGACAGAACAGACAAACAGAACAGACAGAAGACGCCAGGTATCGAGGTCATTTCCGCGAGAGGGACAATGTCATCCACCCGGGATACACAAACCCACCCAACCACGCCACCCCACCCCACCCCACCCTGCCCCGTCCGTCCACCCGAGACTCGGCAGTGTTGCTTTGTCACGGCCAATCCGGGTGTGACCCTGTCTTCCCCGCTGGGACGAGAGGAAGACATACAAGAGTCAAGAAGGGGGGAGAGGAGAAGAAGAAGAAGGCACGTTCGAACCACACTGTCAAGATGGTCTGCCTTAGTATTTATTTATTTATTTATTTGTTTGTTTGTTTTCTGAATGGGAATCGCTGCAGTGTGCGTGTGTGTGTGTGTGTGTGTGTGTGTGTGTGTGTGTGTTACAGATAGATAGAAAGATGTATATATAAATATATGTATGTATATATATAACTTCCCACAGGCTAAAATTATGTCTTCGCCAGCAAGAACGATACCATAGAACACAGAAAAGTTAGACACGTAGTCATAATCGTTAAGAAAAATAAAATGAATAATCGAGCGCTTTGATTTGCTTGTATTCTGACCGCTGTGGCGGGCCATACAAGTCATTGTGTTTGTTCGTTATTTTATTTTATTTTATTTCGTTTTTTCTTTCATCTAGGGTGGGTTTCCTTTTCCCGACTCAGGGGAGATGGTGAGAGAGAGGGAGGGAGAGAAGGATGGGAGGAGGGGGTAAGAAATAACGCAAACAAGCCTTGTAGTGGACTTGTCCTTCTTTTCTTTTCTTTTCTGTCCAACTGGGGAGGAAAAAAAATAGAGAGAGAGAGAGAGAGGGGGGGGGGGACAGATTGCACCACTTGCATTTCAAGTAGCTCGTTCAGTTGAAAGAAAGAAAAAGAAAAAAAGTATCACATGAAGAAAGAATTCAAGCAACCTATTTCATCCATGCCACTCCTTTCAAAAAATGAAATGAATAAATGAATAAAGTTAACACATTTTCCTCTCTCTCTCTCTCTCTCTCTCTCTCTCTCTCTCTCTCTCTCTCTCTGTTATATTTTTTTTCTTTCTTTTTCATTGATGGCTTGATGCAAAACAGCAATTGTTACCATCATGAAATAAAATCTTGACTTCAAACACACACACACACACACACACACACACACACACGCACGCACGCACGCACGCACGCACGCACGCACATCGCCACCACCACCACACCACTTCAACACCGCCCCACGCCCCCCACCTCCCCCATAGCCCTCCATCCGCCCACCCTCCACCCACCCACACACACACACACACACACACACACACCACATACACACAACCCACCGCCATCCTGTCTAGAACACAAACCCCAAATCCCAAGCATCCGCTCGCCCCCCAACCGCATCCCCTCCCACCCCCAACCCCTCCCACCCATCAGTCCAGGTAGAGAGGGAGGGAGGAAAGTACCCGGAACTCCCCCTCACCCCTCACCCCTCTCTACACCCCTTCCGTCCCACCCGAAACCCCCCACCTCTGAGCTGAGTGACTGCCACCCCTTCCACATGTGCCGATGATGAGCAAACGGACACAAGCTGTGAATGCTGCCCCCTCCATCTTCCTTACATTCAGGAGTCAGGTGCACACACTTGCCGCTGTTCGTTGGGGAGGGGGGTTGTGTGTGTGTGTGTAAAGGGGAAGGGAGCGTAAGTAGCGGTGGGGTGGGTGGGAATGGCATATGGGAGGTACAGTATGGCATGTAGGGGTGGGGTGGGAATGGCATGTGGGAGGTACAGTATGGCATGTAGGGGTGGGGTGGGTGGGTGGGAATGGCATGTGGGAGGTACAGTATGGCATGTAGGGGTAGGGTGTGGTGGGTGGGAATGGCATGTGGGAGGTACAGTATGGCATGTAGGGGTGGGGTGGGTGGAATGGCATGTGGGAGGTACAGTATGGCATGTAGGGGTTGGGTGGGGTGGTGGGAATGGCATGTGGGAGGCACAGTATGGCATGTAGGGGTGGGGTGGGTGGAATGGCATGTGGGAGGTACAGTATGGCATGTAGGGGTTGGGTGGGGTGGTGGGAATGGCATGTGGGAGGTACAGTATGGCATGTAGGGGTGGGGTGGGGTGGTGGGTATGGCATGTGGGAGGTACAGTATGGCATGTAGGGGGTGGGGTGGGGGGGTGGGGTGGAATGGCATGTGGGAGTTACAGTTGGGCATGTAGGGGTGGGGTGGGGGGTGGGAATGGCATGGGGGAGGTTACAGTATGGCATGTAGGGGTGGGGTGGTGGGAATGGCTTGTGGGAGGTACAGTATGGCATGTATGGGTTGGGTGGGGTGGGTGGAATGGCCTGTGGGAGGTATAGTATGGCAGTAGGGTGGAGTGGGGTGGAATGGCATGTGGGAGGCAGAGTATGGCATGTAGGGGTGGGGTGGGTGGGAATGGCAGGGGGGAGGTACAGTATGGCATGTAGGGGTGGGAGTGGGGGGGGTGGGAATGGCATGTGGGAGGTACAGAATGGCATGTAGGGTGGGGTGTGGGAATGCATGTGGGAGTACAGTATGGCATGTAGGGGTGGGGTGGGGGGTGGGAATGGCATGTGGGAGGTACAGTATGGCATGTAGGGGTGGGGTGGGGGGGGGGAATAGCATGTGGGAGGCACAGTATGGCATGTAGGGTTGGGGTGGGGGGGGGGGAATGGCATGTGGGAGGCACAGTATGGCATGTAGGGGTGGGGTGGGTGGAATGGCATGTGGGAGGTACAGTATGGCATGTAGGGGTGGGGTGGTGGGAATGGCATGTGGGAGGCACAGTATGGCATGTAGGGGTGGGGTGGGGTGGTGGGAATGGCATGTGGAGGGTACAGTATGGCATGTAGGGGTGGGGTGGGGTGGGTGGGAATGGCATGTGGGAGGTACAGTATGGCATGTAGGGGTTGGGTGGGGTGGTGGAATGGCATGTGGGAGGTACAGTATGGCATGTAGGGGTGGGGTGGTGGGAATGGCATGTGGAGGGTACAGTATGGCATGTAGGGGTGGGGTGGGGTGGTGGAATGGCATGTTGGGGGTACAGTATGGCATGTAGGGGTGGGGTGGAATGGCATGTTGGAGGTACAGTATGGCATGTAGGGGTGGGGTGGGTGGAATGGCATGTTGGAGGTACAGTATGGCATGGTGGGGTGGGGTGGGAATGGCATGTTGGAGGTACAGTATGGCATGTAGGGGTGGGGTGGAATGGCATGTGGGAGGTACAGTATGGCATGTAGGGGTGGGGTGGGGGAGTGGGAATGGCATGTTGGGGGTACAGTATGGCATGTAGTGGTGGGGTGGGGGAGTGGGAATGGCATGTGGGAGGTACAGTATGGCATGTAGGGGTGGGGTGGGGGAGTGGGAATGGCATGTTGGGGGTACAGTATGGCATGAAGGGGTGGGGTGGAGTGGTGGGAATGGCATGTTGGGGGTACAGTATGGCATGTAGGGGTGGGGTGGAATGGCATGTGGGAGGTACAGTATGGCATGAAGGGGTGGGGTGGGGGAGTGGGAATGGCATGTTGGGGGTACAGTATGGCATGTAGGGGTGGGGTGGTGGGAATGGCATGTGGGAGGTACAGTATGGCATGTAGGGGTGGGGTGGGGGGAATGGCATGTGGGAG
>NC_134907.1:20401435-20413935 GCF_041734735.1 Babylonia areolata
ACCACCAGAATGACAAACATATACATCATCAAGCTGAACAGCCAGAATACCAATGTTGATTACTTACCGGTGCCTGGGATTCCAACTCGCATGGTTAAGTGCAAACCCGGCGTTTTTCTCACCCTACTTCCGTGCACATTTTCGTCCGGGTGTTTTCCACTCACGGTGGGGAGCATTTTTCTACTGCGCACCGCCCATGCTCGTGGACAAGTATGTGTCATTAAACAAACACTTCCCGAGTCTGTATTGGGAGCGGTGAGAGATGAGGGGGGTGAACAGATGATTCCCGTAGCTCTGTATGCAGGCACAGGTTCGTTTGTGTGCTCAAGTACCTTCTCTCTTTGCTCCCCCCTCTCTCTTCCGGATTCAGTTCGCTGTGTTTGTTCAGGGTAAACATCCTTCGGCGTCTATCTCAAGCTGTTCTTGGTCAATATGTTAATGAGTATATGTATTAAAAATTTCCGTAGTACCCAGGTAGTAAAGTAAAGAGAGTGGTAGGGAGGGGGAGGGGAGGGGAGGGTGGGTGAGGGGGGGGGGGGGGGGGTCGGGTGAGGGGGGGCGGGGGGTCAGACGGAAGCCGTACGATTGAAAGTGTTTGGAATGAAAGGTTGAGTAAGTGAAGGGGGATCTACTTGTGTATGATTATCTTCCTCCTTAATCCTGTTTCGTGGTTGTAGTCTATGTACAGTCTGTCTCTGTCTCTGTCTTTCTCTTCCTCTCTCTCTGTCTCTCTCCCTCCGTCCCTTCCTCCCTTTCACTCTCTGTATCTCCTCTCTCTCTCTCTCTCCCTCTCTCTCGCTTCCTCTCTCTCTCTCTCTCTCCCCCCTCTCTCTCTCCCTTCCTCCTCTCTCTCTCTCTCTCCCCCTCTCTCTCCCCCTTCCCTCCCTTCTTCCCTTCCTCTGTGTATTTCTCTCCTCTCTCCCCCCCCCTCTCCCCCTCCCTTCTTTCCTCCCCCCTCCCCCTCTCATTAAGTTTATCTCTCTCTTTGTTGAAAGGTAATGTTTTGTTGCTGTTGTTTTTCGTAAAAAAATTCATTTTCATAATGGCAGAATACTTGTTTACCTGAATTTGTTTTCTCCCCTTTATCATGTTGTTCATTTCAAGGGATAGACGGGTGGATTGACTGATGATAGATAAACAGATTGATTAGGAAAACAGGGACAAAGAGCGCTCTGTGAGTTGTTGTTTTAAATCATTTTCGTTTCTTCATCATCTTCTTCTTCATTATTATCATACTGATACTGATACTTCTTGTTATTATTATGATTATCATCATCATCATCATCCATCACCATGATCATTATTTTTTATAGAAGTTGTTGGGTGTGCTTTTTATTGTGGTTTGTTGTTGTTGCTGTTTATTCCCGTTGGAACAAAGTATCAAAACGAACTAGAAAAAGAAGACAAAAAAAAAAAAAAAAAAAAAAAAAACCGACCGACTCCCTCACCCCCTTCCACCACAACTCACGCACAGATCACAGTGCACGTGTTGAAACTATGAAGATCACGCGGCACGTGTTCAAATAATGAGGGGCACGCACAGTGTCAAGAGAGGTGAGGGTGGGAGGATTTGGTGGAGGGGGATTGACCCCGCCAGGATTAATAATCCCTCTTTTAGAGGACGGTCCCCTCTCAGCACGCCACCCCTCCTCCTTCAAAAAACACCCCCCATCAAAATTCCCCCCCCCCCCCCTTCATTTTCTTTGTCTTCTCCTCGTCTTTATTCTTCTTTTTACGTTTGTTCTTCTCTCTCTTTTTTTTCTTCTCTTTTTTCTTCTTCTTCCTCATCCTCTTCTTCTTCTTTTCCTTCTTCTTCGTCTCTTCCTCAACCTCTTTCTCCTCCTGATTCTTCGTTTCTTCCTCCACCTCCTTATGTGTGCTCTTCTCCTTCTTCCTCCTCTTCTTCTCCTCCTCCTGCTTCGTCTCCTCCTCCTACTTCTTTTTCTCCCCCCCCCCCTTCTTCTTCTCCCCCCCCCTTCTTCTCCTCCGTCTGTTCTTCCATCTCCCCCTTCCACTTCTCCTCCTTCTTCTCCTCCTCGTCGTCCTTCTCCAAACAGTACAGAGCAGTACAGAAATAGCACAGTATCGCACCTGCTCCTCACCTGTAGTGAGGACATGATCGGCATTCACAGCACGGGAACTACTGTCCGGGGACACAGCCATGCACACACACCCCTGTGACGGACTGCCCGCCTTCCTCGTCTGGACCTTCTCCTTGCTCTTCCCCACTGAAAACTGAACCCTGGAGTTTTTTTGTTTTTTATTTCTTTCTTTCTTTGTTGCCTGACCAACACGTAAACCCAAAGCTCTGTTCTGTTTGAAGTAGTGGTAGGAAGAGGAGACGAAGAACGAGGAGGAGGAGGAGGAGAACGAGAAGGAGGAGGAGGAAGTGGAGACGAAGAAGAACAAGGAGGAGACGAAAGAGAACGAGAAGATGGAGGAGGTGGAGGAGACGAAGAAGAAGAAGGAGGAGAAGAAGGAGGAGGAGGAGACGAAGAAGAAAGAAAAGGAGGAGGAGAAGAAGAACGAGAAGGAGGAGAAGAAGAACAAGGAGAAGGAGGAGGTGGAGGAGACGAAGAAGAAGGAAGAGGAGAAGGAGGAGGTGGAGGAGACGAAGAAGAAGGAAGAGGAGAAGGAGACGAAGAAGAAGGAAGAGGAGAAGGAGACGAAGAAGAAGGAGGAGAAGGAGCAGGAGACAAAGAAGAACGAGAAGGAGGAGGAGTAGGAGATGAAGAAGAACCAGAAGAAGGAGGAGGAGGCGGAGAAAAAGAACAAGAAAGAAGAAGAAGAAGAAGAGGGAAAACAAAAACAACAACAACAGGTAAGAAGGAGAAGAAGAAGACGGAGAAAAAAAAGAAGAAAAAAGCAGAATCATGTTGGCAGAGATGGAAGGTATAGTAAGGTAGACGGGGGAACTAGACAGACAGTGGCAGACACGCATATTCGGCAAGATAAGGGCCGGGGGTGGGGGTGGGGGGGTGGCGGAAAGGTTACCTTTGATAATGAGGTGACAGCACGTGAAGCACATCAAAGCACCAGGGGTTTTCGGTGATGATGGTGGTGCTTCTCTCCGCTCACAGACAGCACGGGGTATAATATATCACACAGTTCACGACAGACATCAACAGGCGCGCACACACACGCACGCATATACACACATACATACACACACACACATGCACACGCACGAACGCACGCACACACGCACGCACGAAAGAACATGAGTATATCAGACAGTTCAGTACATACATCAAGGCACAAACCGACAGATATACGGGTGTATCAGACATCTGAGGACAGACATTAACACACACGCGCGTGCGCGCGCACGCACACAGACATGCACACACACAAACACACACACACATACAAACACACGTACACGGGGTATATCAGACATTACAGGACAGGTAATAGCAGGGACACACACACACACACACACACACACACACACACACAGACCCGCACACACACACACACACACGGGGTTTATCAGACATTATAGGACAGACATTTACACACACCCACACACACACTCACACACACACACACACCGACAGGTACACGGGTCTTCGCCATCTGCTGATAGATAGCGCCTCGCTGATTCCTCCAGACTCCGGGGTGCACTTTGCGCTTGAAATATGAAGGCCGTTATTTTAACGTCTGCTGCCCCTGTCGTGATGATAAATAAACTGCCGTGTTTAAGGTTAGTTCTCTTCATGATATAACACCCGACCACCTCCCTCCCTCCCCACCTTCAACTCCGATATTCCGACAACCCCTTAACGCCTCCCACCCCCCCTTCTCACACACACACACACACACACACACACACACACACACACACACTTTTATCATCATCTACCTACTTCATCTACATCTGTCCTGTCTTCGTCTTCTCTCTCCCCCACCCCCCCTCCTCTTTGCACTGGCATCGTTCTTCATCATCACTCGGGGTTCCCCCGCTGAACGTCTCTCTGTCTCTCTCTCTGTCTCTGTCTCTCTCTTTGTCTCTCTGTCTGTCTCTGTGTCTGTCTATCTGTCTGTCTGTCTGTCTCTCTCTCTCTCTTTCTCAGTCTGTCTGTCTCTTTGTCTGTCTCTGCCTCTCTCAGTCTGTCTATCTCTCTCTGTCTGTACTTTGCCCCCCCCCCCCCCTCTCTCTCTGTCTCTCTCACAGTCTGTCTGTCTGTCTGTCTCTCTCTGTTTATCTCTCTCTATCTCTCAGTCTGTCTGTCTGTCTCTTTCTCTCTCTGTGTGTCTCTCCCCCTCCTCTCTCTCTCTCTCTCGTGTGTGTGTGTGTGTGTGTGTGTGTGTGTGTGTGTGTGTGTGTGTGTGTGTGTGTGTGTGCACTTTTGTGCCTGCATGAGAAATATTTCAGTTCACGAGATATCTTCTTCTTTTTTTTCTTTTTTTCAACCGGGGTGAAATTCGTGGGGGGTGGAGCAGATTTGTGTGAGCGTTGATTTGTGTAGTTTCTCCAATGAAATTCGTTTGTATGCCTGGGATACCTTCTTGTTTGTTTGTTGTTGTTTTTTTGTTTTGTTTTTGTTTTGTTTTTTTAATACTGTTAAGTGATTGACATGTATTTCGACATGCCAGAAAGCTTTCTTCAGCTTCTCCTTCTTCTTCTTCTTATATGCCATTAGTAGTAGTGGTCGTAGAGTTAGTAGTAGTATTGTTATCATCATCATCATTATTATTATTATTATTGTTGTTGTTCTTGTTCTTGTTATCGTTGTCATCATTAGCGTTATGATAACGATGATGGTGATGATGATTGTTATCCTATATCCCTAAACGAAAGCTGTTATTTATTTGATTTCATTTTCTTCTCTTTTTTTTCTTCTTTTTTTTTTTTCATTATTGTTTTTTAAGCACCTTGTGTTTCTCACATCAGCAGCTGTACACAGTACGTAGACATTGGAGGGATGCCAGCAATTTACCGCCTGAAAGCGGTTCAACCTTTGGGCTCACAGACAGCCAGCTCGGAAAGTGATTCCACCCGACCTACCCTACCACTCTCTTTCAAAGAGGAGGTGGTCCTTTTGATGTTAAAACCACCCATCCACCCATCAACCCACCCACCCACAGCCACCAAACTGTAGTGACGAGCGCGCGCGCTCGTGCTTTGAGAATGTGACTAGCCGGTGTAGGCGTGTCGGAATCGCCCTGACCTTTAAACGGACCCGGTTAAAGTTTTCACAGAATCTGTTTTTCATCGTGTGTCTTTGTTCTGGTTTCTTTCATCTTGTTCTCCAGATTAGCAATGAACGATACCATTATGTACATGTCAGCTTAGACACACACACACACACACACACACACACACACACACACACACACAGAGAGAGAGAGAGAGAGAGAGAGAGAGAGAGAGAGAGAGAGAGATAAAGTGGCGGGAGGGTGTGGTTGGAGACTGAGAGATCGAGACAGACGCAGATTGAGACAAGAGTGACTTTTTTTTCTTTTTTCTTTTTTTTTTCCTTTTTTTGTCGAGAATAAGCACAAACATGGTCTTTTTCCACACCCACTCCTCGCCATGCAGATGTCTGGCTTTAAAATCATTTTAACAGTGCATGATGCGCTGTAAAAAAAAGAAAAAAAAAGAAAAAGAAAAAAAGAAAAATATATATATAAGAGTAAGCAAAGGACAACAGAAAAATACACAATACTTCTACCACCACCACACACAACGACACCACCACCAGCAACAACAGCAATAGAACAATAACACAACAACAACACACCACCACCACAACAACAGCAATACCACAACCACCACCACCACAACAACAGTAGCAACACATAATCACCACAACATCAATAACAACACACCATCTTAGCAACCACCACCACAACAATACCACAACCAATACTACCACCACCACAACAACAAAAACAACACACCAACTTAGCAACCACCACCACAACAATACCACCACCACCACAACAACAATAGCAACAATACCACAACCAACACGAACACTACCACCACCACCACAAGAACAACAACAGCAACAATACCACAACCAACACCAACACCACCACCACCACCACCACAAGAACAACAACGCACCACCACCACCACCACGATAACAACAACAGCAACAATACCACAACCAACACCAACACCAACAACAAGGAACCCAACATGAATAATGATTTTTTTAAAGTGATTCTAACCATTGTCTGAGAGAGAGGGGGGAGTGGATTGGGGGGGTGGCGGGGGGGTGAGGGGGGGGGGGTGGCAGGGGGTTGGGTGTTGACGGGGATGAAAGGGGGTGATGGTGGGGATCAGGGTGGATGGAGGGGTAAAGGAAACGTTACGCACACATATCTGGAAATCATCTGCTGCACTTCACGCGCATATGTATGTGTGTGTGTGTATGTGTGGTGTTGCTGGAGGCTTCGCGAGGGAACGAGCCTGAGGCTTAGCGAGGGAATAAGCCCAAGGCCCTGTATGTAGTGGCAGTGGAGACAAACAAATAGCGGCGCCATTTTGCTGCTCTCTGCACAAAGTAAAAAGCGAGAGCCACACGGTAACAAGGACCTTTTTTGAGAACAACATCTGGATCACATCCAACCTTACCCGGCAGCAACCAACAACGTTGTCGGAGGGTGGAGATCAGAAGAGCCTCGCCAAAACACTTTGGCTTGGAGAGTAAACATCGTTTTCTTCTACTTTTTCTGCTTCTTCCTTTTTCTTCTTCTTCTTTTCCCCCCTTTTCTTTATGTGTTGTTTTTGTTTTGTAAGCGCGTCTTTTATTGGCTGGCGAGGGCTTCGAAGTGCCTCGTGTTTATCAATATTTATCTGGAAACGTCGTTTGTCTTCGTGCTTGTCTATGGGTTTGAAAATAAGTAAGTTGCAGATAGGACTTCCGGTCTCGGCTTGTCTCGCGTGGGATTTTTTTTTCCCCTCCGACCGTTCAACGCAAATCGCCCTTTCAGTAAAACTACTGTGTCGGAAGGAAACGAACTCGTTCTGCAGAGAGAGCAGTGATTGGTTATAGCAGCAGTCACTGAGATATGCGTTTACACAAATACATGTCTGTGGCTGCAATGTGAACGGCATGGGACATGCGAATTTCGTCCAGTTGAGCATCGAATAGATCTGTGGTCCCCACAACTACTGTTAGTGTTTCTTCCACTATGTCTGCCTATCAGCAGGGTCGCCAAATTTGAAGTGCACGTGACGCGAGTTTGGGCCTGTATTGTCACGAATGTTTTGAGGTGTTTTTTTTAAGATTTGTCACTGCGTTCGGACACATCCGTAGTCGCTGCGCCACGTCTGCTAAGCAGATGCCTGGCCTGCTAGCAGCATAAACCAACGGGCTTGTCAGGCCTTGAGGAGAAAGAAAGAAAGATAGATAGATAGATAGATAAGAGTCTGGGTGTGAGACAGAGAGACAGACAGAACAAGTCTAGATGGGACAGACAGACAGACAGACAGACAGACAGACAGAACAAGTCTGGATGGGATTGACAGACAGACAGACAGACAGACAGAACAAGTCTGGATGGGATAAAGAGAGACAGGCAGGGAGGCAGACAGACAGACAGACAGACAGAACAATTCTGGATGGGATAGACAGGCAGGCAGGCAGACAGACAGACAGACAGACAGAACAAGTCTGGATGGGATATAGAGACAGGCAGACAGACAGACAGACAGACAGAGGTGGAAGAATTCTGGATGGGATAGACAGACAGACAGGCGGGCAGGCAGGCAGACAGACAGACAGAACAAGTCTGGATGGGATAGAGAGACAGACAGACAGACAGACAGACAGAACAAGTCTGGATGGGATAGAGAGACAGACAGACAGACAGACAGAGGCTGAGCCCGATAACGAGACAGCAAAGGGAGAGCATCCTGGCTGTTGCTTGGCTTTCTGCTTTCCTCATCCCGTTCAGTTGTTTGCTGGAGGTGTGTGTGTATCCTTTTCCACTTTATCTCTTTCCCGGCATCCCTTCATGGGTCCCCCCACACTCCCAAAACACCGCCCTCCGCCCCCCCCCAACACACACACACACACACACACACACACACACACACACACACACACACACACACGACGGACACACACACACACACACACACACACACACACACACACACACACACACACACACACACACACACACACACACACACACACACACACACACACACACACACACAACCATCGGGTGGAAGACAGATTGAAGGGAAGGAAAGAAGAGTGATGTGCCGAGTGGAGTGTATTTGGCACCGGCCTTTGTTTATTTAATGGCTTTTCATCCACCCCCGCCCCCCTCTCCGTCTGACATCTTGGCAGTTCCAGGATTGTATAAATATTTTCCAAGACGAACGCGCATCACCGCAAAACACATTTCTATAGAGTTTTGCGTGTGCATCTTATTTTCGGTCCAGCAATATTGTTGTGGTGGTGGAGGAAAAAAAAATTCTATGATATTAAGAGCTAAACAAGTAACGTTCGGTCCTGAAGCAGACACACTGGCCGACAACAGACAATAACAGGATCAGATCATGTATTGGACAAGGCATGCATCTTAAACAAGTAACAGTATTTTTCGTTCGTTCTCTCTGTCTCTGTCTCTCTATCTCTATCTGAGTGTGTGTGTGTGTGTGTGTGTGTGTGTGTGTGTGTGTCTGTCACTCTCTCTCTCTCTCTCTCTCTCTCTCTGTCTCTCTCTCTCTCTCTCTCTCTCTTTGTCACTCTCTCTCTCTCATTCTTTCACGCATAATGTAAACAAATACAGCATGGTTCACTCCCACATGCATATAAGACACAGCCACACAACATAAACCAACACAGTATGCTTCACTCCTGAGTTTTTAAGACACGGTCTCAAATTATTAACCAATACAGAATGACTGATGGACCTTAATAAAGTAAAAAATTTAAAATGTATATATGAATAGAGGCGCGCGCGCGCACACACACACACACACACACACACACACACACACACACACACACACACACACGTACGAATACGCGTGTGTGCCTTTTCAGACATAACAATACAGGCATTTACAGTTTCAGACATGCAGATATGCATCGTTTCAGACATACAGGTTTGCACTGTTTCAGACATGATTATACAGATGTGTGCCGTTTCAGACATAGGTGTGTACCGTTTCAGGTAGACATGATTATACATGTGTGTGCCGTTTCAGACATAATTATACAGGTGTGTGCCGTTTCAGACATAGGTGTGTACCGTTTCAGGTAGACATGATTATACATGTGTGTGCCGTTTCAGACATAATTATACAGGTGTGTGTCGTTTCAAATATGAAAACGCATGTGTGTGACGTTTCAGGCATTATTATATAGGTGTGTGCCGCTTCAAACTTGAAAATACATGTGTGTTACGTTTCAGGCATTATTATATAGGTGTGTGCCGCTTCAAACTTAAAAATACATGTGTGTTACGTTTCAGGCATTATTATATAGGTGTGTGCCGCTTCAAACTTAAAAATACATGTGTGTGACGTTTCAGGCATTATTATATAGGTGTGTGCCGCTTCAAACTTAAAAATACATGTGCCGTCTCAGACATTTCCAGGTATGCATCATTTCGGAAATAATAGTAATACATGTGTGTGCCGTTTCAGACATAGTTATACAGGTGTGTACCGTTTTTACACATAACACTACACGTCTGTACCATTTCACACTTCATTATACAGGTGTGTACAGTTTTACACATAACACTACACATCTGTACCATTTCACACTTCATTATACAGGTGTGTACAGTTTTTACACATAACACTACACATCTGTACCATTTCACACTTCATTATACAGGTGTGTACAGTTTTACACATAACACTACACATCTGTACCATTTCACACTTCATTATACAGGTGTGTACAGTTTTACACATAACACTACACATCTGTACCATTTCACACTTCATTATACACGTGTGTACAGTTTTACACATAACACTACACATCTGTACCATTTCACACTTCATTATACAGGTGTGTACAGTTTTACACATAACACTACACATCTGTACCATTTCACACTTCATTATACAGGTGTGTACAGTTTTACACATAACACTACACATCTGTACCATTTCACACTTCATTATACACGTGTGTACAGTTTTACACATAACACTACACGTCTGTACCGTTTCAGACTTCATTATACAGATGTGTACAGTTTTACACATAGCACTACACGTCTGTACCGTTTCAGACATAATTATACAGATGTGTACAGTTTTACACATAACACTACACGTCTGTACCGTTTCACACTTCATTATACAGTGATCAAAGAAACTTAGATGAGAAAAAGAAATATATTGAGGAGTTAAACCAAACCCTTATGCAGACTGGACCTGATGATGACTTGACAATGGATGATCTAAACGAGGCAATAGCTAAATGCAAGAAAGAATCGGCTCCTGGCCCAGACAAAGTTCGTTACTCAGACATCAAGGAGCTATCGGAAGAAGACAGAAGCAAACTTTTCAGTCTATATCAAAACAGTTTCCACAATGGACAAGTGCCGGAGGACTGGACACACAGCTTCTTAAAACCCATACCAAAACCAGGAAAGGACCATCATCAGGTAAGCGGCTACCGGATCCTAACCATGCAAAACATTGCTGGAAAGCTCATGGAACGCATGATAGCTAGGAAACTTGCAAGGGATCTTGAACACAGGCACATTCTCCCTTCAAATCAAGGTGGTTACAGAACAGGCAAGTCCACATGGGAAAATGCAGCTGCTTTTGCATATGAGGTGTATGAAGGATTCCAAAGAAAAGAAGAAACACTAGCAGTAGCAATTGACCTTGAAGATGCCTACAATAAAGTCCAGTTTGCGCACCTCATGGAGCTGCTACTAAGTTATGGAGTAAGTTTGACACTGACAAGATGGATAGCAGCAGCGCTTCAGGAAAGAACTGTCGTCCTACGCCTCGGAGATTGGATGTCTGCACCTTCTAAACTATCCATGGGACTGCCACAAGGGTCTCCGCTCTCTCCTGTCCTCTACAATGTCTACACGAAGGGCCTTGCAGACTTAAACAACAATGGAATTGCTCGGGTGCTTACCCTTGCGGATGATGGCCTGGTCTTCAAAACTTCGAAAGATGCTCAGGAAAGAACTGAAGCCGTCCAGAAACAACTAAACAATATTGCTCAATGGTGCAAAGACACAGGATCTTCCATCAATCCAGCGAAAGCCCAAACGTTGCTGTGCACCCTTAACAACAAAACCGCGAGCAAATCACCACCTTCTGTGTCATTCGATGGAATTCAAATTGAGAAAACTGAATGCCTACGCTACCTAGGAATACACTTCGACAGGATGCTGACCTTCAGAAAACATACGGAAAATACTGTTCTCAAATGCAAAAAGGGCCTTTCAGTCTTAAAAGCAATGGCAACCAAAGGAATTGAACAACGCCACCTCTTCCTGCTATACCAATCACTCGTCCTCAGCGTGATCGACTACGGACTTGGGCTTACAACACCGTCTCAAAGCAACCTCCTAAAATTAGAAAGAGTACAAAATGAAGCTATGAGGCTGATCCTTGGAACAACAAAAGACACGCCCACAGAAACCATGCGATACCTGCTTGACCTTCCTTCAGTACAGGCCAGAAACAAGTTAGAACAGGTCAAGACCTACTTCAAAGCATTAGAAAACCCTCAAAACCCACTGCATGACGCAGTCAAAGAACCAAAAGGCAGCCGTCTAGGACGAGGAAGATCATGGATGGGACAAGCAGAAGACACAATCCAGCTAGTATGCCGACTACAAGACCTGAAAGAAACAAAAGAATGGGAGAAAACCCCCAAAAACCTCAACCATCTATTCAACACAGTCATTTCACCCACTCTAGGAAGACATTGTCGGGAATGGCCAGAGGGCAAAACAGATGCGGAAGTGAAGCTACTCATAGAAGAAAACAGTAAAGAAGAGGACATCATCATATACACAGATGGCTCAGTCACCAAAGACCAGTCTGGTTGGGGATTCACTGCGAAACAAAATGGAAAAACAATTTGGGAAGAGAATGCTGCCTACAAAGTCACAACCTCCAGCCTAACGATGGAAGTTGAAGCTGCGACACATGCCCTCCAGTGGCTATCGTCCATCCATACGCCCGGAAACCAACATGCCATGATTCTAACCGACTCAATGAACCTCATACAGAAAATTGAAAACGGAATGGGAAGCCCAGAGTGGCATAAGGCAATGCGCAACTTTCAGATTAAAAAACTCACATGGTCATACTGCCCGGGACATGCAGGTGTTAAGGGAAATGAGCGAGCTGACAGACTTGCTGGTAACGCAACACCAACGAGCGGCCTACATCTAGGAAAATCGGAAATTCTCAGAAAAGTCAAAGAATACCAAAAAGAACAGGTACAAGGCCATCACACTATCGATCGCCTCAAAGAAATAAAAGCAGAGAGAGGGAGCGGCCGAAAGTCTAACATGAAAGGTAGAGC
>NC_134907.1:20421435-20433935 GCF_041734735.1 Babylonia areolata
TATCTGGTAAAAAGCATATCAAAACCAAACCTAATAGATATCTGGTGTAAAAAGCATATCGAAACCAAACCTATTAGATATCTGGTGTAAAAAGCATATCAAAACCAAACCTAATAGATATCTGGTGTAAAAAGCATATCGAAACCAAACCTAATAGATATCTGGTAAAAAGCATATCGAAACCAAACCTATTAGATATCTGGTGTAAAAAGCATATCGAAACCAAACCTATTAGATACCTGGTGTAAAAAGCATATCGAAACCAAACCTATTAGATATCTGGTAAAAAGCATATCGAAACCAAACCTAATAGGCATCTTGTAAAAAGCCTATCGAAAATAAACCTAATATCTAGTAATAAGCATATCGAAACCAAACCTATTACATATCTGGTAAAAAGCCTATCAAAACCAAACCTAATAGATATATGTTGGTTTTTTGGGTTTTTTTAAAGCCTATCTCTGATACATTTCTGGCCACAGAATTTTACGCAGACACTGCATGCAGACGAAAAGCCATACATGCTTGGCAGACTTTTCAGCAGTTTCTTTTCAAAGTTAGGAAAGTGACGTTTTCCGTGAATATGTCGTAAATTATGCACATTGCTTATTACACTGCCCATAACGTATGTGAAGTGAATTTTAAGACGCAGTATGTGAAGCAGCTTCTTTTCAAAGTTTGGAAAGTGGTGTTTTCCTTGAACATGTCGTAAATTATGCAATTTGCTTAGTACACTGGCAAAAACGTATCTGAAGTGAATTTTAAGGCGCAGTAGGTTACGTGAAATGATTCAAATTTTAAGACGCAGTATGTGAAATGAATTTAAGACCTTGTATCTGAAATGAATTTTAAGACGCAGTTACTAGTATGTGAAATGAATTTCAAGACCCGGGTAGTATGTGAAATGAATTTTAAGACGCCGAATGTGAAGCGAACATTCAGACCCGCTGTGTAACAGGTAACAAACAAAAACTGGGACCATGCCAAAGCGAGATCAGTATCAGCATCAGTATCAGTATCAGTAGCTCAAGGAGGCGTCACTGCGTTCGGTCAGATCCATATACGCTACACCACATTTGCCACGCGGATGCCCAACGCGCTTAGTCAGGCCTTCACAAAATAAATAAACAAATAAATAATAATAATATATATAAATAATAAAATAAAATAAAAATTGAAAAATATAAATAAATTATTTTTTAAATAATAATAATAAAAAAGAATTTTAATAATGACAGTAAATGAAAATAAAGTAAAAAGACAATAATGATAATAAATAAGCAAATATATGTAAAACATGCAGACACACATTCACACACACACACACACACACACACACACACACACACACACACACACACACACACCACACACACACACACACACACATCAGACCTGCCTCGCCCCCAAATACCTCTCAGAAGTAGAACCCCAGTTTTCAGTAGTTTTATGGTAGTTTTCAGTAGTATGGACATGGCGGCATTTCCACTTTAATACTGTCATCTTCAGACGGGCGCAATAGCCGAGTGGTTAAAGCGTTGGACTGTCAATCTGAGGGTCCCGGGTTCGAATCACGGTGACGGCGCCTGGTGGGTAAAGGGTGGAGATTTTTACGATCTCCCAGGTCAACATATGTGCAGACCTGCTCAGTGCCTGAACCCCCTTCGTGTGTATATGCAAGCAGAAGATCAAATACGCACGTTAAAGATCCTGTAATCCATGTCAGCGTTCGGTGGGTTATGGAAACAAGAACATACCCTGCATGCCCACCCCCGGCTGCCTACATGGCGGGGTAAAAACGGTCATACACGTAAAAGCCCACTCGTGTGCATACGAGTGAACGCAGAAGAAGAAGACTGTCATCTTCCATGTAATAACCAAGACATGACTTAGGGCGAGATCAGACAGGTGTCACTGGATCAATATTTCATAATATCATGCCAAGTACGTCTGTGGCAGAGATCAAACCGGAACGATTCTGTCTCGTCGGGACAGGAGTCAAGCCATAATAACGACTCACGGAGCCCTGACGATTCTTTGCGTCACGCTCGTTACTGTGTCAGAATTGACGGGGACAGGTAAAGTGCTTTGAGACACAACGAAACAGCTGCGGGATTTGTGCCAAGCGGTAACACGCCCGACTAGAAGCGAGTGCACACGGGTTCGAATCCTGTACATATGGACCCTTTTTTTTCTTCTTTTTTTTTTTTTTTTTTTTTTTTTTTTTTGCTTGCTGGTTTTTTTGTTGTTGTTTTTTTCTTTTTTGGGTGGGTGGGGGGGGGGTTGTTTTTTGTTGTTGTTGTTTTTTTTTTAACCTCCCCTTCCCCCTTCTCTAGATCTTGAGTGGTGGTCTGGGTGCTAGTCGAGATGATAAACTTGAAGTCCTGTATATACCATGCACTTAGTAGCGCACGTAAAAGAACCAACGTCAACAATATATGTAGTTTTGGTGGGTAGTTGGGGGCGGGGTGGAGGGTAACTCTTGTTTATAAGTAAAGCGCTGTAGTCTCGATGAAGGGAAGGACACTATATAAATCTATATGATAATAATAATAATAATAATTATTATTATTATTATTATTATTATAACAGTAGTAATGATAATGATGATGATGATAATGATATTTATAATAATGATGATAACGATAATAATGATGATGATAATTATTGTTATTTTTAGTATCACTATCATCATCATTATTACTGTTGTTGTTGTTATTGTTGTGGTGGTGGTTGTTGTCTTTATCATCATCATGAGAATGTTACCAATTATCACCGCTACTGCAATCATCATCATCATCATCATCATCATCGTCATTATCAATAATCCTCTTTATCACCATCATAAGGACGTCTTGGTTATCATCAGTACCCTATTATCATTATCATTATTATCAAGGTGATGATGATGATTATTGTTATCATTATTATTTGTTATCTCTCATAAAAAGAAAGAAAAAAAACTTTTACTGATGTTCGTTACCTTAAGTGAGGTAACTGTGTGCTAAATACGACGGATTTCGCTTTTTTTGTTTTTTTGGTTTTTTTTTTTCCAAAGAGAGACGTATTCGCACAAGAATTGACTCCATGCAAAACATCGATCACCGTGTGAAGAATGAAAATGCAGTGTGTGAGTGAGTGAGTGAGTGAGGTAGGGGTACAGATGGGTGAGAGGGGAGGGAGCAGGGCTGTGTTCGTCTTTCTGTCTTTCTGCAACCCCCCACCCCCCACTTCACCACGTCCCCACCTCCCTCTCTCTCTCCCTCCCTCCCTCTCTCTCTCTCTCTCCCTCCCTCTCTCCCTCTCTCTCTCCTCCCTCTCTCTCTTTCTCTTCTCCCTCTCCTTTCTCCCTTTCTCTCCTCCCTCTCTCTCTTTCTCTCTCTCTCTCTCCCTTTCTCCTCCTCCCTCCCTCTCTCTCCCTGTCTCTTTCGCTGTATCTCTCCCTCCTTTCCTCCCTCCTTTTCCTCTCTCTCTCTCTGTCTCTCTCCCTCGTTCTCCTCTTTCTGCACAAATATCATATGTTCTGTTTTTCTTTTATCTTGTCTGTTTCTCTCTGTACTCTCTCGGCTTCCTTGCCGCTCCCCACTTACTCCTGATTTTTTTTTTGTTTTCGTGTTTCGTGAGTTTGCTAAGTTTCAGTTTCAGTTTCAGTAGCTCAAGGAGGCGTCACTGCGTTCGGACAAATCCATATACGCTACACCACATCTGCCAAGCAGATGCCTGACCAGCAGCGTAACCCAACGCGCTTAGTCAGGCCTTGAGAAAAAAAAATTAATTTAAAAAAAGAAAAGAAAAAGATAAATACATTAAAAAAACTAATAAAAATAATAATATGTATAAGGCGCAAAAACTTGATGAAGTCAACTATAAGCGTACCAAAAAAATAAAAATAAAATAAAATAAAATAAATAAATAATAATATGATTGAAGAAAGAAAAATAATAAATTTTTGAGTGAGTTTGCTAAGTGATGTTTTACAGTGTACATCACCTTACATGGGGACGAGGGGACAAGAACTAGGCGCAAGAAAATGGCAAACAAAAAACCAAGAAGAAGAAAACAATGAAGATAAAAACACAACAAAAACAAAGACACGAGTAACCCGCAAGCCAAAAGATGTGTACATGTTTATTTATTTATAGTCTGTTCATCTAAGATGTTGATATTAGACTGAAAATAAATGATATTATTATTATTGTTTGGATTATTATCATTTTTATCATGCCAAAAGATATGCACACCACTGCTGATCTGTTACCATTGCATAATGACGACCCCCTACTAATCTCTCACTCTCTTTCTTCTCCTCCTCCTTCTTTCTCTCTGTCTCTCTTTCTCTCTCCCTCTCCCTTCTCCTCTCCCCTCTCCTCTCCATGGTAGAAATAACTCTCTCTTTTTTTCGGTTTTTGTTTCTTCTCCTTTTAGGTGTGTGTGCGATTTTGCCAATTATTTGATTTTGCATGCGCCCCCCCCCCCCCTCCCCCCCCCCCCCCACCTCCCCTTTTTTTTGATTATTTTTTTTTTAACAAGGACTGGGTGCAGAAAGTATGCCCTACTATTTTCCTTCTTCTTCTCCTGCCCCTCCTCCTTCTCCTCCTCCTCTTCTCCTCCTGCTCTCTCCCTCACCACACCCACATGCCTTCGCCTTCTGTCCCGTCCGGCACGGACTATAAAACAGCAACAGTGCTGCCTCCTCCCCCTCCCTCTCTCCCCTGCCCTCTCTCCCCTGCCCTCTCTCCCCCTCCCTCTCTCCCCTGCCCTCTCTCCCCCGCCCTCTCTCCCCTGCCCTCTCCCCGCCACAACTCCACCTTCCCCCATCACTTCTGTTTTTTTCCTCCCCCTCCCCATCCCCTCCTCTCTCGTGTCTTCTTCATCGTGCGAACACTGGTTAGCTTTTTGCTCGGCTCTTCCTCCCTCCCCCCCAACCCCCACACCCAACCCTCTCTCTCTCCTCCTTCACCCGCCCACCCTTGTCTGTCTGTCGCTCTCTTTCTCGCTCCTTGGCCGATAGGTGTATGTGGGTGGTCCTTACAGGCAAGGCAGTCCTTCCTCTGCTCTTTCTCTCTCCGTCTCTCTCTCTCTCTTTCTCAACAAGCTTCACCACCACCAGCCAGTTTGCAACGTCAGTGTGTAAAACACAACTTCTTCGCTGATCGCGATTCTCCGATAGCACCAGCACTACCACTACTACCAGGCGAGTTTTGTGTGATCTTACCGAGGAGACGACGAGGGCGGACGGAGGCCGATCATTGGTCGCTTTTTTCTGAGCGGCCCCAGGGCTGTCAAGATGAGAAATGACGACTGGCGGACCTCGTGAGGGGGGAGGGGGGAGGTGGGGGGTGCAGCACGTGGGTGGTATGGGGCTGGTTCGTTGGCGGTCCGTAGCAGCGTCGGAGGAGTTCGGGGTCGGTAGGAATTGAAGCCACCCAGGAGTCGTAGAGCTGTGTGGTTGGTGGTGAAAGTTAGAGTGTGTGGCGACTTGGAGGAGGAGGAAGGTGGTTTGTGTGAGTGTTGTCGTCGTTATTTTTCTTTCTTTCTCCCTTGCCTTGTTGTCTTGAACTGCACGATGAAGAAAGACAACAACGATAGAGAGAGAGAGAGAGAGAGAGTGTGTGTGTGTGTTTGTGTGGTGATTTTTCTTCCTTTCTTTCTCTCTCCCTGCCTTGTTGTCTTGAGTTGTGCGGTGAAGAAGAACAACAACCAACGATGCTTTTTGCTTCATAGTCATTCCTACAGTGGATTTTACAAGTTTGTGAGTGTTGTTGTTGTCGTTATAGCTGCTGCTGAAAACGGTGATTTTCCTCCAAGTGTTTCCTCCAGAAACGGTGTGTAGTTGTTCACACCTGTGTGAGCGCGAGGCGTGGAGATGAGAAAGGAACAAGGATGGCACGCGCCTTGGGTCGTGATGCTGAGTGTCAAAGTGCAATAAAGCGACAGTGTTCCGGGCATGGCAAGGTTTCTTCTGGCGCGAGTTGGTGGATGAGGAGGCGGAGAAAATACACTACCACCCCATCTTCTCTCTGTGGGTGATTGGGAGAGGCGATACTGCTATTCCGTCTTCTGTCTGTGGATAATTGTGGGAGACTATACTGCTATTCCGTCTTCTGTCTGTGGACAATTGTGGGAGACTATACTGCTATTCCATCTTCTCTTTGTGGATAATTGTGGGAGACTATACTGTTATTCCATCTTCTGTCTGTGGATAATTGTGGGAGACTATACTACTATTCCATCTTCTCACTGTGGGTGAGGACTGTGATAGACTATACCACTATCCTATCTACTGTTTGTGGATGAAGACTGTGAGAGACTGTACCACTATCCCATCTACTGTTTGTGGATGAAGACTGCAGCCAGCGAGGGGATTGTGTTGTGGGGTGTAACAGCTGTGCTGTTTTAGGGAGTGGGGGTGGTTATAACGGGTAGAGCACACCCCTGTACGTGTCGTGTTGTTGGTTTGCTTTCACAGCTGAAGTCGTTGGGAGCTCGGAAATCATTGCAGGTGTTGGAGGAATTCATTGTGTGCTGAATGAAACGTCTGGATTTGTGTGAGGTGTGCCGAGGAAGACCGTGCTGTAGTTCTGACTGCTTTGTTTACCTGCAAGGGACTGTGACGTGAGAGATGCACGCGGTGTGTGTACTATTGTGACTAGTAAAGTGTGACGTGTACCTCTGTGACGTATTGAGAGTAAAGTGTGACGTGTACCTCTGTGACGTATTGAGAGTGAACTGTGACGTGTGCCTCTGTGACATATTGAGAGTAAGTGTGACATGTACTACTGAGATGCATTGAGAGTAAGTGTGACGTGTACCTCTGACGTATTGAAAGTGTGACGTGTACCTCTGTGACGTATAGAGAGTTAGTGTGACGTGTACCTCTGTGACGTATTGAGAGTTAGTGTGATGAGTACTACTGTGACGTATTTTAAGTGTGACGTGTACTACTGTGACGTATTGAAAGTTTGACGTGTACTTATGTGACGTATTGATGTACTACTGCGACATATTAAGAGTTAGTGTGACGTTGTGATGTATTATGAATAAGTGTGGCGTGTACTATTCAGAATAAGTGTGACGCGCTTTGTTAGGTGGACCAGACACATTTCGATTTTGAAAGCATTAAGAGTTGCACACTGAGGATGAAAAATGACCCTTATTTATGATCAAGTCACGGGTTACAAATGGAGAAAACTTACTAAAACTGTTGGTTGCAAAAGAGGACTCACTTTTGATAAGAGGCGTACAAGATTTGACACCATACGTTTTGACCGTTCGTTTTCCGATCAACAGACGCATGGTCTGAAACGTTGGACATTTCATGAAAGATCGAGTCTTACTTCATAGCCAACAGTTCTCACAGACTTTTTCTATGTATAGTTTTTATAGACTCGGCAGTCATCTTTCATTTTATCATCGAAAGTCATGGGTTATTGGAATACTGCGGAAGAAAACTCAGTATTTTGACTGCGTAGTGTTCAGTCAAATCAAAATGAGACAGGTCAAGTCTCCATTTGCGAGAGATTACAGACGAGATTATGTCTTCTCCTGTAGTCTTCTTACAAGTATCAGACAAACTGGTTACCCACTTGTAGGTATATAAGTGTGAATGCAGTTAGCTCATCGCACGAAGCTCACAATTTTAATAGGTCACACTGGTATTTCATGGACAGACGAATATGTTGATATCTTCACCCAGATCACACTGGTATTTTATGGACAGATGTTGATATCTTCACCCAGATCACACTGGTATTTCATGGACAGACATGATGTTGATATCTTCACCCAGATCACACTGGTATTTCATGGACAGACATGATGTTGATATCTTCACCCAGATCACACTGGTATTTTATGGACAGACATGATGTTGATATCTTCACCCAGATCACACTGGTATTTTATGGACAGACATGATGTTGATATCTTCACCCAGATCACACTGGTATTTTATGGACAGACATGATGTTGATCTCTTCACCCAGATCACACTGGTATTTTATGGACAGACATGATGTTGATCTCTTCACCCAGATCACACTGGTATTTCATGGACAGACATGATGTTGATATCTTCACCCAGATCACACTGGTATTTCATGGACAGACATGATGTTGATATCTTCACCCAGATCACACTGCTAGTTTATGGACAGACAAATATGTTGATATCTTCACCCAGATCACACTGGTATTTTATGGACAGACAAATATGTTGATATCTGCACCCAGGTCAGAAACGAAAAAACAAAACAAAACAAACAAAAACAAAACAAAAAACAGCAAAAAAAAAAAAAAAAAAAAAAAAAGGGATAAGAAAAACAATTGTGGTCTTTGTTACTTTCATGAAGTTCATTTTGCAGCAGGATTTAAGGTGCTAACTCTTGGGGTTGTTTTTTTCCATACTGCGAAATTTCACAAGATATGATATATAATTCACTGGTGCAGGCACATGATTCACTGCTTGTGAGAGCTACGGTGCAAGCAAAGAATTTTGGAAGTAGCGCGCGTGGGCACAGAGAGAGAGAGAGAGAGAGAGAGAGAACACTGAACTGTTTAATGTCATTAGCAGTAAAGCTCTAGTGACATAGCAGGTACAAGTCAGAACAAAAATGGTGCAAAACAAATAAAATGGAACAGAAAGGAAAACCATAACCAAAGTAAACTGAGCTACTAAGGGATAAGCGGCACTTCGGTATTTTGTCATTTGCTTAAAATGTCCATGTGGCAGGCGGGTACTGTGCCTTTTTCCCCCCCAGTCGTTCGTCTCAAAGGTTTGAACAGTACACAGGAAACAAAGTACATATTATAATCCGAATAATAATTATCTAAGCATGTGACATCGACACACATCATATCAATACGAACTCATAACAAAGTACATATAAAACATATAACACACCAGAAAAATACATTGTCGAAATTGAGAGAGAGAGAGAGAGAGAGAGAATGGAAAAAAGTGAAAAAATGACAAGGAGTTACAGAAAGAAGAAACACGAATTATATCAAAACATCGTTTACATTATGATTCATGGACAGTTGACCAATTATTTACAGCACAGCAAAATTACACACACACACACACACACACACACACACACACACACACACACACACACACACACACACACACACACACACACAGAACATGGTGGAATGTATTTATTTTTTATCTCAAAGTTGGCCTTTACATGGAACTATTCCCCAACATTTTTCTTTAGATTAAAAGGTTGAAAGTTTGAAGTCCAGTAGCCATCATTCACGACCATCAGGGCAGTGAATTCATACCCACCGTGTCCAGGGCTCGGCATAGGAAGGCAGTGAATTCATACCCACCGTGTCCAGGGCTCGGCATCGGAAGGAAGTGAATTCATACCCACCGTGTCCAGGGCTCGGCATGGGAAGGCAGTGAATTCATACCCACCGTGTCCAGGGCTCGGCATCGGAAGGCAGTGAATTCATACCCACCGTGTCCAGGGCTCGGCATAGGAAGGCAGTGAATTCATACCCACCGTGTCCAGGGCTCGGCATAGGAAGGAAGTGAATTCATACCCACCGTGTCCAGGGCTCGGCATAGGAAGGCAGTGAATTCATATCCACTCTATCCAGGGCTCGGCATAGGAAGGAGTGAATTCATACCCACCGTGTCCAGGGCTCGGCATAGGAAGGAGTGAATTCATACCCACCGTGTCCAGGGCTCGGCGTAGGAAGGAGTGAATTCATACCCACCGTGTCCAGGGCTGGGCACAGGAAGGCAGTGAATTCATATCCACTCTATCCAGGGCTGGGCACAGGAAGGCAGTGAATTCATACCCACCGTGTCCAGGGCTCGGCGTAGGAAGGAGTGAATTCATACCCACCGTGTCCAGGGCTCGGCGTAGGAAGGCAGTGAATTCATATCCACTCTATCCAGGGCTCGGCATAGGAAGGCAGTGAATTCATATCCACTCTATCCAGGGCTCGGCATAGGAAGGAGTGAATTCATACCCACCGTGTCCAGGGCTCGGCATAGGAAGGCAGTGAATTCATACCCACCGTGTCCAGGGCTCGGCATAGGAAGGCAGTGAATTCATACCCACCGTGTCCAGGGCTCGGCATAGGAAGGCAGTGAATTCATATCCACTCTATCCAGGGCTCGGCATAGGAAGGCAGTGAATTCATATCCACCCTGTCCAGGGCTCGGCATAGGAAGGAGTGAATTCATACCCACCGTGTCCAGGGCTCGGCATAGGAAGGAGTGAATTCATACCCACCGTGTCCAGGGCTCGGCATAGGAAGGAGTGAATTCATATCCACCGTGTCCAGGGCTGGGCATAGGAAGGAGTGAATTCATACCCACCGTGTCCAGGGCTCGGCATAGGAAGGAGTGAATTCATATCCACCGTGTCCAGGGCTCGGCATAGGAAGGCAGTGAATTCATACCCACCGTGTCCAGGGCTCGGCGTAGGAAGGAGTGAATTCATACCCACCGTGTCCAGGGCTCGGCATAGGAAGCAGTGAATTCATACCCACCGTGTCCAGGGCTCGGCATAGGAAGCAGTGAATTCATACCCACCGTGTCCAGGGCTCGGCATAGGAAGGCAGTGAATTCATACCCACCGTGTCCAGGGCTCGGCATAGGAAGGCAGTGAATTCATACCCACCGTGTCCAGGGCTCGGCATAGGAAGGCAGTGAATTCATACCCACCGTGTCCAGGGCTCGGCATAGGAAGGCAGTGAATTCATACCCACTGTGTCCAGGGCTCGGCGTAGGAAGGCGGGGCCCAGTCCTCTCCCTTCTGCCGTTTTAACCTTCCCCATCTGAAGTCAGGTGCTCAACCACACCCGGGTGGAATAAAGAAAATCAGAGTTATCTGCCTCTCCCAAGGACACTGCACGAAGTCTAACTGGGTCTCGATGCCTGACGACTCGTGTACACACTTCAGAAGTCCAACGCCCAACCGATTCTGTCACGATGCCTTACCTTTTTGTGTTATACGATCTGTCTAAATAAAATAAAATAAAATGATAGACAAACAAGCACAAAGCACAGTTGAAAGAGTTACCACAACCCCAGGTATCAAATACGACGTCAGCAGTTGTGAGGGAAACACCGACACTTAATCAGTACAGCAAGGAAACATTGTGTTGACCACTTGATTCGGCAAGGAAACATAGCATCACTTATATACAGCAAGGAAACATTAATACAAACTGAATGATTTAATGAGCACTACTACTACTGCTGCTGCTGCTGCTGCTGTTGCTGCGTTTGCTCTAGAGATAGTCGATTTTTATTAAAATACTACTATTACTACTGTTACTACTACTATTACTACTACTACTACTACTACTACTACTACTACTACTACTATCATCACCATCATCGTCATTATTGTTATTAATCTTATTATCATAATTGTTGTTCATGTTGTTGCTATTTTTCTTCTACTCTTTCTTTTACAACAACTACTACTACTACTGCTGCTGCTGCTTTTGCGACTATTACAACTACCACTGCTGCTGCTACTACGACTACTACTGCTACTGCTACTTCTTCTGCTTCCGCTATTCCTGCTAGCCACTACTACAGCACAGTATCAGTAGCTCAAGGAGGCGTCACTGCGTTCGGACTAATCCATATACGCTACACCACATCTGCCAAGCAGATGCCTGACCAGCAGCGTAACCCAACGCGCTTAGTCAGGCCTTGAGAACAGCACAGCATAGACAACTGAACGTTCACATTGCTGCTGCTGGCAGAACAGCTGCTGCAACCACCACAGGAACAGACAAAGTAATAATGGAGAGTCGACATCCAGTTTTATGTCTACCCCCTTCCCACCTCTCACCCCCGCCCCCTCACGTGTTAACAACAGTGTAAGCGTGTGTTCTCCACCAATTACTGTACCCTTATACATGAACATAAAACACACTTACCTTGAACAACCAAATTACCCAAACCCGTTCAAATAACCACATACCCGTACCCTGACAACCCGTATTACGTACCCCATCCTGAACCCTCACCCGACAGGCCTACGTGTGGTGAGAGAGACTGGTGATGGAAGAGGGGGGTTGGGGCAGAGACCTTCGTGGTGGTGGTGGTGGAGGGGGTTAGGACAGGGTTGGGGTGGGAGGGGCAGGAGGATGCAGAAAGTAAGTATCCATACCACCGCTGGTGTGGCGTGAGTGGATAGGTATACCTCGAGGGCGAGTAGACAAGGCTGAAGAAGAAGGCAGTCTATTTTTAGGTCTGGGCGGCGCCCGAGGCTTGAGTCGTCTTGCTATCGCTTTCCACGTGGGGTTTTTTGTTGTTGTTTTTTTTTTTGGGGGGGGCGGGAGGTGGTGGTGGGGGGGGTGTTTTCTTCTTCCTCTGTGTGTGCGTGCGTGCGTGCGTGTGTGTGTGTGTGTGTGTGTGTGTGTGTGTGTGTGCCAAATTCTCTTTGTTGCAGTCGGTTAAAATAATCTTGTGTCTCTGTTCCTGTTCCTCCTCCGTGTCGCTGTGTGTCTGTGCCTTT
>NC_134907.1:20438935-20446435 GCF_041734735.1 Babylonia areolata
GTGTGTGCGCATGTGTGTGTGTGTGTGTGCGCGCGCGCGCGCGTTTCATGCTTCTTTTTCTGTTGTTGTTTAGTTTGGTTTGGTTTGTTTATTTGCTTTGGGTGGAATGGCTGTGAACGGTGGAATGAATAATGGGAAAATACTGATGTATTTTGATTTTGTATTTTGATTTTTTTTTTCCTTTTGCTTATTTTCGCTTCTTTAGCTTTATCTCCCCTTTAGGGCGAGGGCTGGATGTAAAAAAAGCATGTTACTTGCTTATCTATTACCCTCGATAATAAAGATTTTGTCTTGTCATGTCTTGTCTTGTCTTGTCCCTCCTCCTTCCTCTCCTCCTCCTTCTCCTCTTCCTGCTTCTCTTCCTCTCACTCCCTCTCCTCAACAGCAAAACCCTAGATACGGTAACATTCTTATCTAAAACTCCAAGACAGCCGCATTCTAAAATCAGAAGACAGTCATTTTCTAAAAACAACAACAAATCTAAGACACAGTTACATTCTAACAAGTACAACAACAACAAACCCAAGACACAGTTACATTCTAACAACAACAACAACAACAACAACAAACCCAAGACACAGTTACATTCTAACAACAACAACAACAACAACAACAAACCCAAGACAGTTACATTCTAACAACAACAACAACAAACCCAAGACACAGTTACATTCTAACAACAACAACAGCAAACCCAAGACACAGTTACATTCTAACAACAACAACAAACCCAAGACACAGTCACATTCTAACAACAACAAAACCCAAGACACAGTTACATTCTAACAACAACAACAACAACAACAAACCCAAGACACAGTTACATTCTAACTACAACTACAAAATCAAACCCAAGACACAATCATATCCCGACAACAATAACAACATCAACAAACCCAAGCCACAGTTACATTCTAACAACAACAATAACCCCAAGACACAGCCACATTCTAGACACCCATGACAGTCATTTTCTAACAACAGCAACAACCCCAAGACACAGCCACATTCTAGACACCCATGACAGTCATTTTCTAACAACAACAATAACCCCAAGACACAGCCACATTCTAGACACCCATGACAGTCATTTTCTTACAACAGCAACAACCCCAAGACACAGCCACATTCTAGACACCCATGACAGTCATTTTCTAACAACAGCAACAACCCCAAGACACAGTCACATTCTAGACACCCATGACAGTCATTTTCTAACAACAGCAACAACCCCAAGACACAGCCACATTCTAGACACCCATGACAGTCATTTTCTAACAACAGCAACAACCCCAAGACACAGCCACATTCTAGACACCCATGACAGTCATTTTCTAACAACAGCAATAACCCCAAGACACAGCCACATTCTAGACACCCATGACAGTCATTTTCTAACAACAACAATAACCCCAAGACACAGCCACATTCTAGACATCCATGACAGTCATTTTCTAACAACAAGAACAACCCCAAGACACAGCCACATTCTAGACACCCATGACAGTCATTTTCTAACAACAACAATAACCCCAAGACACAGCCACATTCTAGACACCCATGACAGTCATTTTCTAACAACAGCAACAACCCCAAGACACAGTCACATTCTAGACACCCATGACAGTCATTTTCTAACAACAGCAACAACCCCAAGACACAGCCACATTCTAGACACCCATGACAGTCATTTTCTAACAACAGCAACAACCCCAAGACACAGTCACATTCTAGACACCCATGACAGTCATTTTCTAACAACAGCAACAACCCCAAGACACAGTCACATTCTAAAAACCCAAGATAGGGCCACATACAAAACAAAAACCAACAAAACAAAAAACACCAAAAAAAAACCAATCACATTCGAAAAACCCAAGACACACAGTCACACGTATTCTATATATAAAAAAAACAAGACACACAGTCACACGTATTCTATAAAAACCCAAGACACACAGTCACACGTATTCTATAAAAACCCAAGACACACAGTCACACGATTTCTATTAAACCCCAAGACACACAGTCACACATATTCTAAAAAAACAACAACAACAAAACCAAGACACAGTCACACATATTCTATAAAGAAAATAAAAAATAAAAAACAAACAAACAAGACACACAGTCACACGTATTCTATAAAAACCCAAGACACACAGTCAAACGTATTCTATAAAAACCTAAGACACACAGTCACACGAATTCTATAAAAACCCAAGACACACAGTCACACGTATTCTATAAAAGCCCAAGACACACAGTCATACGTATTCTATAAAAACCCAAGACACACAGTCACACGTATTCTATAAAAACCCAAGACACACAGTCACACACATTCAAAAAAAAAAAAAAAAAAAAAGGACACACAGTGGCATTCCCCAACCCATGAATCATCCCCACACCAGAATCCCAGTCTTTGACGAAGTAAAGGAACAGCAGTCAGCTGTGAGGAATGTACCCTTCAGGTCTGGACCTACACACACACACACACACACACACACACACACACACACACACACACAGAGGGAGGGAGGGAAAGAGGGAGGAAAACCCGAGGAGGGGGTGGCTAGGAGAGGGGGGGGGGGGGGGGGTTGAGGAGGGGTGACAGGGGATGAAATTTCAGACGCGATTCTACCCACTCCCTAACAAGCGAACTACACAGGGGTACACTGGAGATGTATGAGGGCAAGGGTGGTACAGAAGCGGCACACAGAGAGAGGGAGAGGGAGAGAGAGAATCTTTTTCTTTCTTTCCACTGTGGCGTGGGATAAAATAGTAGTGGCATTGTCGTGCAGATGTGTAGTGCGAGGGAAAAGGGGTGGTGTGTACGGTTTGTGTGTGTGAGAGAGAGAGAGAGTGTGTGTGTTTCTCCTTTCTTTAGTTATCGTCTTTTCTCTGTTAAGTGATATTAGTGTGTGTGTGTGTCTGTCTGTATGCATGTATGTATGTATATGTCTGTGTGTGTTGTCTGTGCCTCTGTGTTTACGTATGTATGTTTGTGCGTGTGTGTGTGCGTGTGTGTGTGTGTGTGTGTGTGTGTGTGTGATTTGTTTCTTGTAATTTGTCTCTCTGTCCGTTCCCCCACCCGTATCCGCCATTAACCCCCCACCCCACCCTCCCCCGCCCCCTTTGTCTCTCTCCTCCCTCTCTTTCTCTTTCTCCTCTCCTTCCTCTGCCTACTATTTATCTTTCTGTCTCTCCCTGCCTCCCTCCCCCTCTCTCTCTCTCTCTCTCTCTCTCTCTCTCTCTCTCTCTCTCTCTCTCCTCTCTCTCTCCTCTTCTTCCTGCTGTTTATCTTTCTGTCTCTCCGCCCTCACTCTCTCTCCCTCTCTCTCTTTTTCCTATTCTTCATCTACCTACTATTTATCTTTCTGTCTCTCCCCCCCTCCCCCTCTCTCTCTCTCCCTCCTCTCTCTCTCTCCTCTTCTTCCTGCTGTTTATCTTTCTGTCTCTCCCCCCTCACTCTCTCTCTCCCTCTCTCTCTTTTTCCTCTTCTTCATCTGCCTACTATTTATCTTTCTGTCTCTCCCTCCCTCCCTCTCTCCCTATCTCTCTCTGTGTCTCTCTCTCTCCTCTCTCTCTTTCTCCACTTCTTCCTCTGCCTACTATTTATCTTTCTATCTCTCCCTCCCTCCCTCATTCTCTCTCTCCCTATCTCTCTCTGTCTCTCTCTCTCTCTCTCTTTCTCCACTTCTTCCTCTGCCTACTATTTATGTTTCTGTCTACATGAAATTCTAGTTCTTCTTCCTCTGGTGGTTGTCTGTGGAACAGCATCTGATTCAGTTTCACCATTCTCGTCGTATTGAAAAGGTTCCTCGACTATCTCATGGGGAAAAAAAGGTTTATCATGTTCAGTGATATTGCAGTGTCCCATGACGTATCTGTCTGTCTGTCTGTCTGTCTGTCTATATCTCCTCCTCCCCTCTCTCTCTCTCTCTCTCTCTGTCTCTCTCTCATTCTCTGTAATTTTGCAGTGTTGTGAAATGATTGGTCATGTATCCGTGATTTATTATGTTAATTGTGTTTTTATATCTGTCGTGTGTTTTTCTTTCTTTTATTCCTTGTCATTTGTTCGCCTTTTCCTTCTGTCTTTTTTTCACATTTTCTTTTGAATTCCCTTATCCTTCCAGGGATGGGTTAAAACCATGGTTTCATTATTCTGCTACCCTCAGAAATAAAATCCATTCTTCACTAATTCTTTCTGTCTCGTCCTTTACGATAACCTGCGGCAGAAACATATGAACTCTGAAGGTCAGTCGTATGTTCTCTTGCTGAAGAATAGTTCTGTTTACAGTATTCGTAAACTCTGTGTTTTATATATTGAATGTCCTGAAGATACGACAGGAATTATTTGACAGCAATGAAGAAATTCAGAATTAACTTATTATGCACAAGAAGCACTTTTGTTCTACAGGTTTAAGTTAGTATGTACTTTACATTTTGTTGTCGTTGCGTGATCACTATATTGTGTACTTTTGACCTCTTTCTAGGGACCGGAGGCCTGGAGCCAGTTGCATTGCTCGGACGGAAGAGCCTAGTATGGTCGTAACCCGCTACTAACTGTGTGTAGTATGGAGCTGACCAGTGGTGTAGTTCGGTCAACGTAGGCATTTAGTCACGTGTAACTGTCAAAAAGTTAGAACCTAGCAATGCAACCGGCACCTGGAGATTAAAGTTTTTGTTCTTGTTCTTGTGCCATCCTCCCCCCCCCCCCTCCCTCTCTCTCTCTCTCAGTGTCTGTCTGTCTCTCTCTGTCTGTGTGTGTGGTGTGTGTGTGCATGCTGCCTGACTGTCTTCCAACAAATCATTTCCCCTCCTCTACATGATGTGTATGTGTAGTGCGTGCGCGCGCGCGCGTGCGTGTTAGTGTGTGTGTGTATGTATGCATGTGTGTGCGCGCGTGCGTTTAGGGAGTGGCACTTGACAATTACCAGAAACAGGTGGAGAAGGGAAGTACAGAGAGGGGGAGAGTAGGGGGATGGGAGTGGGGGGGTCTCGTGTTTTTATTAACTTGTGAGGGGGGAAGGGGGAGCAGGGAGGGGGGATACCATGGTTGGTGATGCGGGGTGGGGTGGGGTTGGGGGGTGGGGTGGATGGCAGATGTGGAAAAGAAGGAGGGGGAGTGGGGTTGGAGATGGGGGAGGGTGGGAGGTTGGAAGTGTTAGCAGAAAATAGACAGACGCATGGACAAGGAGCCGGAGATAGGATGCAGGGAGTGTATATGAGAACATTCCGTTTACTGGGAGACAGTTCTGTCTCTTCTCTCTCTCTCTCTCTCTCTCTCTCTCTCTCTCTCTCTCTCTCTCTCACACACACACACACACACACACACACACACACACACACACACACCACATGCATGTTAGTTATGCATTTCTTAGTAGTTTTCTACCTTGTCTCTTTTTTTCTGACTTCTCTTTCCCCTCTCCCCACCCCATTTTTTTTCTTCTTCTTTTTTTTTCGTCTAATATCACTAATAGTGAAAAGACGCTAAACTAAAGAACGAACACACACACACACACACACACACACACACACACACACACACACACACACACACACACACACACCCAACCAACCAACCACCTAACCACCACCACCACCACCAGCCGAAAGCAGCCGCAGTGTCAGTGAAGTGGATCAGCATTTCATACATCTTCCCTCACCATGTAATATAACCCCTGGCCAGTGCTGATATGTAAGGGAGAAGGAACTAAGGAACCGACGTGAATGTTAATTTTCTTGCTTAGAAATAAAAGAAAGAAAGGGGGAGGAAGAAGAAGAAGATGATGATGATGATGATGATGATCAACAACAGCAACACATAGCGGTGTAGATATAAACAAAAAACGGTCATACTCGTTAAATGTTATTTGTCTGCCTGAGTGTGTATGCGTGCCTGACTTAAACCCGACTGAATAACACAGTCTGGGAAACGAATGATGAGCACCCAAATGGCAGCCGTCAGTCGGCTCTACCCAGGTAGACAGCCTGTTGTGTAAATGACCCCTTGTTTGTAAAGCGCTTAGAGTTTGGTCTCCGGCCGAGGATAGGTGCTATATAAGAATCCATATCATTCATTCATTCAACAACAACAAGCAAAGCAGAAGAAAGAAAGAAGAACGGTAACACCACAACACAAGTAGCAACAAAAGAACTAACAGTCCAGTCTTCTCGTTCCAGCAGAACATTGACAGAAGCACAACATCGACATTAAATCCAGTCCTCTCCCTGCATCAAGGTACAAAAACAGCATCTCTGATAACATTGACGACGACAACAGCAACAACAAAACAATATAAGAAGCAGTCTTGTCGTTCCATCAGAACATTGACAACAGCATAACAGCAACATTGACAATAACAACAGTTATGAAAGCAACAATTGTGATAATAATGATAATGCTAAGAATGATAATAATAATAATTATTATTATAGTAATGATAATTATGATAGTAATGATAATAATAATATCAATAACATCAACAACGTCAAACCCAATCCTCCTGCTCCACCAAAGTACAAAACAGCAACACTGATAACACTGGCTATAACAACAACAATTACAATATTAACAACAACAATTACAATATTCTCTCATCTCATCTATCCCTTGACCCGTGGGTGGGTCGTTGGGGCACCATGGATGACTGCCTGGTCAGCTCGCGCCACCTGCCTCGGTCCTCAGCGGCCCTTTGAGTTGTGGCAAATGGCAGGCCCGTCCACTCTTTGATGTTGTCCTCCCACCGCTTTCTCTGTCTGCCTCTCTTCCTCCTTCCTTGTACGGTACCCTGCAGGATGGTCTTGGCTAAGCCGTCTGATCGTGTGACGTGTCCATACCAGCGGAGCTTGCGTTCCTTCACTGTGGTTAGCAGGTCTTTGAATGGGCCAATGGCGTTTTGGACTCTTCTTTTCACTTCCTCATTTGTGAGCATTACATACAAAGACCACATCACATCACATCACATCACATCACAATATTAACAACAACAACAAAGGCATTCCGGATCCAACCTTGTCTGTCCACCAGAACAAAAGAACACTGACAACAACAGAACAACAACATTGACAACAACAATGCCAACGACACTTTAACAACCCACAATCATTCTTGACCCCCGCCATAATTACAAAACAACTACAATCTACAACGAAAGCAGCAACAGCTCTCAAAACAGAGCTTCAACAGTATAGTTGCATGCTCATCGCTTAAACGGCAGACGTACGGGAGAAGAACACACAGCTCTTACAGATTGTGAGGTGAAGCTAGACAACAGATGGAGAGAGAGAGAGAGAGAGAGAGAGAGAGAGAGAGAGAGAGCAGTCATAAACTTCACAACAGGCCAAGTAGAATGATGATGAAATTTGCCTCTGTGAAAAAGTGCCACAGAGAGAGAGAGAGAGAGAGAGAGAGAGAGAGAGAGAAAGAGTGTGTGTGCTGCAAAATGAACATCATCCACTCCAGTACTGATGTTACTCTCATCACCACGA
>NC_134907.1:20448935-20453935 GCF_041734735.1 Babylonia areolata
CTACGTGTGTGTGTTTGTATGTATGTGTGTGAGTGTTATTCAGTTGCCAGTTTATGGAGGAAAGGATGTGTGTATATGTGTGTCTGTGTGCGTGTGTGTCTGTGTGTGTGTGGTGGGAGGGGGATGCGGGGGGACTGTGTGGGTAGGTGTGTCGGGTTGGGTTGGGGAGGGGGGAAGTGAGAATTCGTGTTTCAGATATGTCTTTGTATTGGGAGGTGGGTCTGAGCTGTGTGTTTGAAATGGGGGTAAAGAGGTCTGTCTGTCTGTCTGTCTGTCTGTCTGTCTCTCTCTCTCTCTCTCTCTCTCTCTCTCTCCCTTTCTCAATCTGTATCAATATCGAAACCCATTTCTAAAAATAATTGAAAAAAATATGCATTAACATCTTTTGTCATATCTTGACCATCATAACTTGCTTCATCTTAATAGACAGATTACTTATATAAATAAATTGCCTGATAATAAAACATCAATGGAATATGTTTCTGGATCTGAAGAAAGCGTTTGACATTGTTAGCCATCAAAGACTTGCTGCAAAGCTATGCATTTTCTTGTCAGCTTTGTTCGAGTTCTGCATCAAAGCATTTAGAGGCTTACCTGGACTGTGCATGCGAGCCGAGACTCACACGAGGGATTTATTGAGATATTTGTCACATGCATCCGTTTTGCACGTTGGGACAGACAGACAGACTGAGTCTTTGACACTTTAATGTTTTTGGTCATGAGGTCCTTATGACACTTGTGACTGTGTCAACATATTTCATTTTATTGCATGAGGAAACATTATGTTAAA
This sequence comes from Babylonia areolata, assembly GCF_041734735.1. Lineage (NCBI taxonomy): Eukaryota > Metazoa > Mollusca > Gastropoda > Neogastropoda > Buccinidae > Babylonia > Babylonia areolata. The sequence goes on from NC_134907.1 coordinate 20,449,726, forward strand.
GAAATTGATACAATGAGAGCAACAACAACAACAACAACAGCAACAAGAGAGGCAAGGCCTTCGAGACTCACTTGTGATAAATTAAGTCCCCTAGCATTAATTACAGAGTAATTCCCCTTTTTTACTATCTGCACCAAAACGTTTCCAAAATAAATAAAACTTCCATGCTTAGCAAAAGAAGTTCCTGTTTGAACAAAAAATGATAATAATGACTGCTCTTGTTGTTGGGTCAGAATATCAGATCAAAGTGCCAAGTTTAGAGAATACAAAAAATATATATATAACAGTAAATGCAGTTTGCATATAATTAGGCTTCATTATTTATTTTTTGTGCCCATCCCAGAGGTGCAATATTGTTTTAAACAAGATGACTGGAAAGAACTGAATTTGTCCTATTTGTATGCCAAATTTGGTGTCAACTGACAAAGTATTTGCAGAGAAAATGTCAATGTTAAAGTTTACCACGGACACACACACACACACACACACACACACACACACACACACACACACACACACAGAGAGAGAGAGAGAGAGAGAGAGAGAGAGAGAGAGAGAGAGAGAGAGACAACCGAACACCGGGTTAAAACATAGACTCACTTTGTTCACACAAGTGAGTCAAAAACTGAAACAAAACAACCAGAAAGTTCTTTGCTTGAAGAAACAAACATGGTAACAACTAGCAGGCCACTCAACTTTTTGTATCATAACTACGTTATTACATCAGTCAGTGACACAAATTCCATCAGGGAAAATATTGGTGAGAGAGAGAGAGAGAGAGATCATGAGGGATTTGACTGAACGATGAAATAACTTCTGGTCATCATGAAACTGTGTTTTATATAAAATCATATCTGAAACTGATAGCCTTTTTCCTATAGCTTACTATTTTCATGAGGGTTTTTTTGTTTGTTTTTTTTGTTTGTTTTTGTTGTTGTTTTGTGTTTGTTTGTGTGTGTGTGTGTGTGTGTGTGTGAAATGTTCGATCAGTACAGATTAATTCATGCCACCAGAACTTCCTTTCGTGGCTCTTAATGTGTTCTGCACGCTATATACTGATCGCACACACACACAAACATAGTTATTGTCTGGTCACGCCTGTGTTCACGTGTAATGTACAAGTTCTTGTAGATCGCTGCTGATCGTAAACCATCACCCCCACCCTCACCCCTTTCCCAAAACTCTCTCTCTCTCTCTCTCTCCCTCTTTCTCTGCCTCTCTCTTTCTTTCACTGCCTCTCTCTCTGTCTTCCTCTCTCTCTCCTTTCTCTCTCTCTCTCTCTCTCTCTCTCTCTCTCTCTCTCTCTCTATCTCTGAGCCTCTTTCTACCTTTCTCGGCCTCTCTCTCTCTCTCTCTCCTTCTCTCTCTGTCTGTCTTTTCTCTCTGCCTCACTCTCACTCTCTCTCTCAGTTCTTACCACCCCAACCCCCACCCCTCTCTTTCAACCCCCTCGTGTGCTCTCTCTCGCGCTGTCTCCAACGTCCCCCCCCCCCCCCCCCCCCCCCGGCACCCCTCCTTCTCCTTCACCCTCTTTTCTTTATCTTCCCGTTCAGAATTTTTGTGTTATCTGTGTGTGCTGGATTCTTTTTCATCTTTCGCCTCCCCTTCTGAAGGGTGAAGCTTGGCGCGGGTTCATGAGATAGACCATCCATCATTTGGCGCTTCGCTACCCGTGTGTGTGTGTGTGTGTGTGTGTGTGTGGTGTGGGTGGGTTGAGGGTGTGTGTGTGTGTATGTGTATATCATGTGTGTGTGTGTGTGTGTGGAGGGGGGGGAGGGGTTGAGTGTGTGTGTGTGTTGTGTGCGTGCGTGTGTGGAGGGGGGGGATTGAGTGAGTGTGTGTGTGTTATGTGTAATAACACACATTTAAACACACAGACATTCCCTCCCACCCCCCATCTCGCTTTCTGTCACTGACACAGACATACATACACTGACAGGCACGCACGCACGCACACACGCACGCACACGCACGCACGCATACAACACACAGAGACAAAAATACAAACAACACATATACTAACAAACACACACAATATACACACAGAACTCCTCCCCCCTTTCCCTAACACACAGACACACACACACACACACACACACACACACACACACACACACACACACACACACACACACACACACACACACACACACACACACACACAGCAGGAGCGCCGCGAGAAAAGCGCACGTGCAGCAGAGTTCCAGAAGTCAAGGAAATCGGTCGGCAGTGACCTCTGCCCCTCCCCTTCCCCCCTTCCTCCCTCTCCCTCCCTTCCGGACCCTTCTCGACTCGCGTTCCCCTCTCCTCCCTCTACCCCCCCTCTCTCTCTCTCACTCACACACACACACACACACACACACACACACACACACACACACACACACACACACACACATACAGTCTTTCGCGGTCTTTCTAGATTCCTTTCTCTTGCACACTCTATCCCCCTTCTCTCCTTCTCTCTATCCCTCCCACTCCATCTCTCTCTCTCTCTCTCTCTCTCTCTCTCTCTCTATATATATATATATATATATATATATATATTCCCCTTCCTCTATCTCTCTGTCCTCTCTCTCCCTCTCTCTTGCTCTCTCCCTTTCCCCCCCCCCCCCCCTCTCTTATTTGCACACACTCTTTCTATGTCACCCCCAGTATCTCTTCCTCTCTCTTCCCTCTCTCTATCTCTCTTTACACACACACACACATAGTCCCCCCCCCTCTCTCTCTCTCTCTCTCTCTCTCTCGTTCCCCTGGTGGGGTCAGGCAGGGGTGCATCCTTTACCTGACAACAGCTGCTGCAACCCTCCTGGCCCCTCAAAACACACACACACACACACACACACACACACACACACACACACACACACACACACACACACACACACACACACACACACACACACACACATACATCTGTACACATTCCTTCTCTTTCCACTCCCACCCACCTTCCTTCTCTCCTCCCCCTGTCTACGTACTTTTCCCGTCCCACTACTCACCCCCCCCTTCACAACCCCCCACTCCCCACACACACCATTCATAATGCCCCTCCCCTCCCCTCCCCTTCGCCATGAAGAAGGGAGTAGTAGTGCCAGAGAGAGAGAGAATGAGAATTGGGAGGGAGGGGAGGTGGGAAAACTCCCAAAACGTACGTGCCATATTTACCCACTCTTGTCCTCATCCTCTCTCTCTCTCCCTCTCTCTCTCTCTCTCCCTCTTTCTCCCTCTCTCTCTCTCTCTCTCGCCCTCTTTCTCCCTCCCCCCTCTCTCTCTCTCACACATACACTCTCTCTCTCTTTCTCTCCCCATCTCTCTCTCACATACACACTCTCTCTCTTTCTCTCCCCATCTCTCTCTTTCTCTCCCCATCTCTCTCTCACATACACACATACACACACACTCTCTCTCCTTCTCTCCCCTTCTCCCTTCATCCATCTCACCCACCCTCTCTCCCTGTCTGTCACACACACACACACACACACACATTCTCTCTCTCTCTCTCTCTCTCTCTCTCTCAGAGAAAAACAAAACACCCAATCACCTGCACACACACACACACACACACACACACACACACACACACACTGTACCACACTACACGCAGATGCAAGGGGGGATCTTCGCTTGACTGGCAGCAGGGGAAAGAACTAAGGGGCAGAGAACCTGTTCCCGTCTGTCTGGGTCTGCCTCCTGTACACTCTCTGATGTTTCCTCATAATGAAAAGATATGTTTAAAGTGTAACAGATAGATTAAAAACGTGTGTGTGTGTGTGCGTGTGTGTGTGCGTATGTGTGTTTTGTTTTGTTTTCTCTGAGAGAGAGAGAGAGTGTGTGTGTGTGTTTTGTTTTGTTTTCTCTGAGAAAGAGAGTGTGTGAGAGAGAGAGAGAAAGAGAGAGTGTGTGTGTGTTTGTGGTTATGTGTGTGTGTGTGCATGTGTGAGAGAGAGAGAGAGAGAAAGAGAGAGAGTGTGTGTGTGTGTGTGTGAGTAAGAGGAAGTCAGAGAGGGAAAAGACAGACAGTGTGTGTGCGTGCGCGCGCTCGCACGCGTGTGTGTGTGTTTAAACATTTCTTGTCTTGTTCGTCTGCTTTTCTGTCCTTCTTTCTCTCTTTTCCGTTTCAACACCACACGACTTGCACACTCAAAATGTTGTGCTGTTGTTGTTGTTTCTGAATATCTGAATATGCTTTTTGTCATTTGTTTTTACA
>NC_134907.1:20458935-20463935 GCF_041734735.1 Babylonia areolata
ACCAGTATTCAGTGCGGAGTTGGATGGTAGCGGTGAAGGAGGTGGGGGGGGGGGAGGGGGGGGGGGGTCGTCTGTTTCTGCGATCCTGCAAACCATTGATCTTTTCTTTGATGGAGTGCGCATGTGAAAAAAAATGTTTGCGTGTGTATGCCACTGAAGTGAATACTGAATACTGTTGAGCTCGCTAGTGTATGCTCGGCAGGTTTCAGTTTTCAGTTTCATTTTCTCAAGGAGGCGTCGCTGTGTTCGGACAAATCCATATACGCTACACCACATCTGCTAGGCAGATGCCTGACAGCAGCATAACCCAACGCGCTTAGTCAGGCCTTGAGTGCATGCTTATATATTTGTATACCTATCAAAGTGGATTTCTTTTTGTATAATTTTGCCAGAGGACAACACTCTCGTTGCCATGGGTTCTTTTCCAGTGCGCCAAGTGCGTGCTGCACACGGGACCTCAGTTTGGTTTTTTCCAGTCAAACTTGGGACAAAGGGCGAGAGCGGGATTCGAACCCACACCCTCACGGACTCTCTGTATTGGCAGCAGGGTCGTCTTAACCATTCTGAAAACAACTGGAGTCTAGGGCAGTCTGGAACCCCGGCACACTGAGGGATTAGGCAGGTCGGTCGGTTTCCCTTCCAGCGGCCGTGTTATCGTAGTCAGCGGGAAAGATGATAACTAAATAAGCACGCGAGATAAACAGGCGAGAGAGCTGTGAGAGGCTGAAGAACGTGTCTGCAGGTGTGGAACAGTGAGATGTAAACAACACCGTGTAGTATGCAGGTGAAATAGTGTGGAGAGAGAGAGTGAGGACCGGAGTTTGTTGTTGTTTTTGGATGTTACTTGTTCGTCATCGTCTTTCTGTCTCCCCCCCCCCCTCCCCCCTTATCCCTCCTTATCCTCGTGTATTGTTGTTATAAGGTTTCGGTGATTTCTTGTTAGAGTTCGATTCTTCTCCCTGTTGATGTTACTGCTGTGTTGTTAATGTTGCTGCTGCTCTTGCACTTTCTGTTCTTCATATTTCTCCTCCTTCTTCTCGTCCTCATCTTCCTCTTCCTTCTCCTTGTTCTCCTTGCTCATCTCCTCCTCTTCTCCTTTTCCTCATCATTCTCTTTTTTCTTCTCCTCCTCCTCCTCCTACTCCATTTCCTTCTTCTCCTCCTCCTCCTCCTCATCATTTTTATCATCGACACCTTCATCATTCACCTCTTGTTCAAACTCCTCCCCTACTCCTACTCCTTTTCCTCCTCCTCCTCCTCATTTTCATCATCGACATCGTCATCATTTACCTCTTCTTCAAATTCCTCCTCCTTTTTCTCCTCCTCCTCCTCTTCATCAGGCAAGATGATAACTAAATAATCACGCGAGATAAACAGGCAAGAGAGCCGTGAGAAGCTGAAGAATGTGTCTACAGGTGTTCAACAGTGGAGACGTAAATATCCTTGCATAGAATGCAGGTGAAATAGTGTGGGGGAGAGAGAGAGGATTGGAGTTTGTTGTTGTCTATGGATATTACTTGTTCGTAATCGTCTTTCTGTTTTACCTCCCGTATCTTTTCCTGCTTTGTCTTCGGATATAGTTGCACTAAGGTATCGTTGATTTCTTGTTATGATTCGATACTTCACCTTGTTGTTCTTTGTCTTGTTCGTGTTCCTTCTCTTATGTGTCCCCTTCTCCTTCTCCCACTTTTGCTCCTCCTCTTTCTCCTCCTCCTTCTCCCTGTCCTTCTCCTCCTTGTTCTCCTCCTCATATTCATGATTTTCTTCATCATTTATCATGGTCATCGTCACCATCTTCATCATTCAACTCTCTTCCTCTTCCTCGTACTTCAGGTGTGGTGATTGTTGCTGTTGTCGTCGTTGTTGTTGTCTCCATTGAGTCCCCACCCGTCTCCCACCACACAGCCACACCTACACGCCCCCTCCCTCCCCCCCCCCCCCCACATTCACACACACCCACACACCCATACCGCCCTCCCCCCCCCCTACACACAGCCACACACACACACACACACACACACACAGAGCCACCCACCCACACACACGCATCCATACCCCCCCACACACACACGCATACCCCCCACCCCCCACCCACACACACGCATACCCCCCCTCTATCCCCCCTCCACCACCACCCATACACACACCTATCTCCGCACACACACACACACACACACACACACACACACACACACACCCATATCCCCCTCCACACACACACACACACACACACACACACACACACACACACACACACATCCCCGCAACCCCCACCCACTGCCCACCTTTCTCTCATCTCCCCTGTTTTTCCTTTACGAGAGACAGCAGAGGGTTTTCCAAACTGCCCACCGACTTTTTCTTCTTCTTCTTCTTCTTCTTTTCTTTTTTTTTTATGGCTGCTTGAGAAGAGAAGAAGAAAGAAGAGGGTGGCTGGCGGAAGCAGACAAGACGAAAGAGGAGGTAGGCGGGAGTGGGTGGGTGGTGGTGGGGGAGGGGTGGGGGTGGTGTGGGCAGTACCTCCAGTGGACAAGCTGTACTGACCGTGTAGACGTAATGGGAAAGACAGTAACGACAGTGTGTGAGTGTGTGTGTGTTTGTGTGTCGCCTTCTTCGTCACTCACGTAACCTTCTGGAGAGAGAAACCAGTGTCAGTGCAGTTGGCGAAATAAAAAGAGGGTACTGACGGCATTGGTTGGTACGTGTTTTGTTTGTTTGTTTATTTATTTGCTCGTTTGTTTATTCGGTACCGATTTGTGGTTGTTTTAAGGTATCGGTGGGTGTTTTGATTTTTGTTTTAGCTCCTTGTAATCCATCCGACTACGCATGCGTGTGTGTGTGTGTGATGGGTGTGTGTGTGTGATGGGTGTGTGTGTGTGTGTGTGTGTGTGTGTGTGTGTGTGTGTGTGTGTGTGATGGGTGTGTGTGTGTGTGTGTGTGTGTGTGTGTGTGATGGGTGTGTGTGATGGGTGTGTGTGTGTGTGTGATGGGTGTGTGTGTGTGTGTGATGGGTGTGTGTGATGGGTGTGTGTGTGTGTGTGTGTGTGTGTGATGGGTGTGTGTGATGGGTGTGTGTGTGTGTGTGTGTGTGTGTGTGTGTGTGTGTGTGTGATGGGTGTGTGTGATGGGTGTGTGTGTGTGTGTGTGTGTGTGTGTGTGATGGGTGTGTGTGTGTGTGATGGGTGTGTGTGTGTGTGTGTGATGGGTGTGTGTGTGTGTGTGTGTGTGTGTGTGTGATGGGTGTGTGTGTGTGTGTGTGTGTGTGTGTGTGATGGGTGTGTGTGTGTGTGTGTGTGTGATGGGTGTGTGTGTGTGTGTGTGTGTGTGTGTGTGATGGGTGTGTGTGTGTGTGATGTGTGTGTGTGTGTGTGATGGGTGTGTGTGTGTGTGTGTGATGGGTGTGTGTGTGTGTGTGTGTGTGTGTGATGGGTGTGTGTGTGTGTGATGGGTGTGTGTGTGTGTGATGGGTGTGTGTGTGTGTGTGTGTGTGTGTGTGTGTGTGATGGGTGTGTGTGTGTGATGGGTGTGTGTGATGGGTGTGTGTGTGTGTGTGTGTGTGTGTGATGGGTGTGTGTGTGTGTGATGGGTGTGTGTGTGTGTGTGTGTGTGTGTGTGTGTGTGTGATGGGTGTGTGTGTGTGTGTGTGTGTGTGATGGGTGTGTGTGTGTGTGTGTGTGTGTGTGTGTGTGTGTGATGGGTGTGTGTGTGTGATGGGTGTGTGTGTGTGTGTGTGTGTGTGTGTGTGTGTGTGTGTGTGTGTGTGTGTTATTGATATATCTTTTAACTCCTTGTGGTTCATTGCACTACTGTAACTGGAGGGCCTTGTAATTATCTCCATTGCTGGGGTGTTTTTTTGTTTGTTTGTTTGTTTGTTTTGTGGCGTTTTGATATTATATCTGCCATCTCTTTGTGATTTTTGATGGTGGGTGTTTTAATATATCTATAAGCTTCTTGCAATTTATTGTACTGCTCTGAATGGTTGGTGTTTTAATACATACACCATCTCCTTAGCAATCTATTCTTCTACTATCTCAATATCTGTTAGTTCCTTGCAGTTTATTGTACTGCTATATATGATGGATATTTTTGGGGGGGTTTTTTTTTTTTTTTTGGGGGGGGGGTTATCTATCATCTAGTAATTTATTGTACTGCTGTATGCGGTGGATGTTTTTAATATATCTGTCATCTCGTAATTTATTGTACTACTTTCTCATCCCTTAGTCATTCGGATGAGACGATAAACTGAGGTCCCGTGTGCAGCATGCACTTAGCGCACGTAAAATAACCCACGGCAACAAAAGGGTTGTTCCTGGCAAAATTCTATAGAAAAATCCACTTCAATAGGAAAAACAAATTTAAAAAAAAAACTGCATGCAGGAAAAAATACGAAAAATGGGTGGCGCTGTAGTGTAGCGACGCGCTCTCCCTGGGGAGAGCAGCCCAAATTTCACACAGAGTGTGATAAAACAAATATATATACAAATACAGAATACAATGTCTGTTAGCTCCTTACAGTTTAGCATTCAGCTCTAGCTGGTATCCTCTTGTAAAGACGAGAAGTTTGGCTGGCCCTGCCACAGACACAGCCATTCTAGTCTTGTCAGAGAGTTCTCGCCCCAGAGCACGGCAGAGTTGAGTTTCCCTGATGTCACACACATCCCTCGTGTTTGCTGGCCTCATCACCACCATACCGGAAATCCCTTGTTAAAAACGCCCTCCTGGCCACTCCCTTCTCCCTCCCTCCCTCCTTCTCCTTCTGGACCCCGCCTGCCCCCACCCCTCCACACACACACACACACACACACACACACACACACACACACACACACACACACACAGCCCTCCTTCCTTCTGTCCTCCCCCTTTCTCCAGTTCCTCAGCCTCGTAGTTCGCCCTCTTCTTGTTCAGTCTCTCTATCACGCCATCTGTAACTTCTCTCTCTGTCTCTCTCTCTGTCTCTGTCTCTCTCTCTCTCTGTGTTTGTCTCCCTCCCTCCCCCTCGCT
>NC_134907.1:20466435-20471435 GCF_041734735.1 Babylonia areolata
ACCACATCTTTCCTTTTCTGTGATGTATGTTGTTCCTCCTTTTTGATGTGGTGTCCATCCTGTATTATATGTGGTGTCCATCCATTGTTATGATTATGTGGTGCACATCTTTTAATATATGCGGTGGCCATCCTTTATTATATGTGGTGTCCGTCCATTTTATATGTGGTGCACATCCAGTATTATATGTGATGTCAGTCCTTTATTATATGCGGTGTCCATTCTTTATTATATGCGGTGTCCATCCTTTATTATATTTATGCGGTGTCCATTCTTTATTTTATACGGTGTCCATTCTTTATTATACGCGGTGTCCAGCCTGTATTATATGTGGTGTCCATCCTGTATTGTATGTGGTGTCCATCCATTATATGTGGTGTCCATTCTTTATTATACGCGGTGTCCATTCTTTATTATACGCGGTGTCCATTCTTTATTATACGCGGTGTCCATCCTGTATTATATGTGGTGTCCAGCCTGTATTATATGTGGTGTCCAGCCTGTATTGTAAGTGGTGTCCATCCATTATATGTGGTGTCCATTCTTTATTATATGCGGTGTCCATTCTTTATTATACGCGGTGTCCATCCTGTATTATAAGTGGTGTCCATGCTGTATATTATGTGGTGTCCAGCCTGTATTGTATGTGGTGTCCAGCCTGTATTATATGTGGTGTCCAGGTGTCCAGCCTGTATTATATGTGGTGTCCAGCCTGTATTATATGTGGTGTCCATCCACTATATGTGGTGTCCAGCCTGTATTGTATGTGGTGTCCAGCCATTATATGTGGTGTCCAGCCTGTATTATATGTGGTGTCCAGCCTGTATTGTATGTGGTGTCCATCCTGTATTATATGTGGTGTCCAGCCTGTATTGTATGTGGTGTCCATCCTGTATTATATGTGGTGTCCAGCCATTATATGTGGTGTCCAGCCTGTATTATATGTGGTGTCCATCCACTATATGTGGTGTCCAGCCATTATATGTGGTGTCCAGCCTGTATTATATGTGGTGTCCAGCCTGTATTGTATGTGGTGTCCATCCTGTATTATATGTGGTGTCCTTGCTGTATTATATGTGGTGTCCATCCTGTATTATATGTGGTGTCCATCCTGTATTATATGTGGTGTCCATCCTGTATTATATGTGGTGTCCATCCATTATATGTGGTGTCCATCCTGTATTATATGTGGTGTCCATGCTGTATTATATGTGGTGTCCATCCTGTATTATATGTGGTGTCCATCCATTATATGTGGTGTCCATCCTGTATTATATGTGGTGTCCATCCATTATATGTGGTGTCCATCCTGTATTATATGTGGTGTCCATCCTGTATTATATGTGGTGTCCATGCTTCACACCATGATCGTCCTTTTCTGTGTTTCAGCAGACCTCCCTCATCCCGCCCACCACCACCACCACCGTCACCACCACCACCACCAACGCACCACCAACGCACCCCGACACTACACCTCCCCCCACCACCACCACCACCTCCCCGCCGCCGCCCGCGACGACTCGGACTCTCCCACCTCCGACCACGCCAAGCGGCGAAGGTCCTCCGCCCACTACCCCCCTCCCCCACCCCTCCTCAGCAGCTCTGAACCCGCCGAGCGAGGGTTCTTGGACAGGACCTCGGATCAGGCTTCCTCCGACAGACTCTCGCCGAGAGGCGTGGTCAACAGAACCGCCGACAAAGGCGGCGGCGGAAGGACTTCCGGTGTGGACGTGGGCTCCTCCCCTCGCAGCCAGGACAGAGCCTCGCCGCGTTCTGTGGACAAGGCGTCGGTCCGGTCGGCGGATAGAGGCTCCCCGAGGGACAGAGGCTCCTCTCCCAAGGCTCTGGACAGAGGCTCCTCTTCGCGGTCTGCGGACCGAGGGTCTGTGAGGTCCGTGGAGACTGTGGACCGGGGCACCGGCCCCACCCCGGCCCCGTCCTCGTCTGGGGGGTCCGACCTTCCCCCCTCTGTGCCCGGGGGCTTTCTCCTGCCCCCGTTCGCTGACCCCCGAAATGGGCTGGTGGACCCCGCGTTTGGTGAGTGACTGGCCTGTCAGTGTTCTTCTTCTTGTTCTGCTTCTTCTTCTGCTTCTTTTTCTCCTTCTTCTTCTTCATTCTCATTCTTCTTCTTCTTCTTCTGCGTTCACTCGTATGCACACGAGTGGGCTTCTACGTGTATGACCGTTTTTACCCCGCCATGTAGGCAGCCATACTCCGTTTTCGGGGGGGTGCATGCTGGGTATGTTCTTGTTTCCATAACCCACCGAACGCTGACATGGATTACAGGATCTTTAACGTGCGTATTTGATCTTCTGCTTGCATATACACACGAAGGGGGTTCAGGCACTAGCAGGTCTGCACATATGTTGACCTGGGAGATCGGAAAAATCTCCACCCTTTGCCCACCAGGCGCCGTCACCGTGATTCGAACCCGGGACCCTCAGATTGATAGTCCAACGCTTTAACCGCTCGGCTATTGCGCCCGTCGTTCTGCTTCTGCTTCTTCTTCTTCTTCTTCTTCTTCTTCTTCATTCTCATTCTCATTCTTCTTCTTCTTCTTCTCCTTCTCCTCCTCCTCCTCCTCCTTCTTCTTCTCCTTCTACTTCTTCACTCATTCTTCTTCTTCTTCTTCCTGTTCTTCTTCTTCTTCTTCATTCTCATTCTTCTTCTTCTTCTGCTTCTTCTTCTTCTTCTCCTCATTCTCATTCTCATTCTTCATCTTCTTGTCTGCCAATACAGTGTCCATGAGGGTCGTGGGTTCGAACCCTGCTTCTCGCCCTTTCCTCCCTTGTTTGACTGGGAAAATCAAACTGGGTGTCCAGTCATTGGGGTGAGGATGGTAGACCGAGGTTCTGTGTGCAGTGCACGCTTGGCATACTGGAAAAGAACCCACGGCAACATGAGCATCGTTTCTGTACGCCAAGTGCGTGCTGTACACGGGACCTCGGTTTATTGTCTTCCGAATAACTAAGACGCTGAGTTTGATTTTTTCCAGTCAAGTCTGGGAGAAAAAAAAACTCTCTCCAAACACACACACACGCACGCGCGCACGTACGCACACACACACACACTCTCTCTCTCTCTCTCTCTCTCTCTCTCTCTCTCTCTCTCCCTTAAAACAATGTCTTGCAATTGAAGGTGCACGCATGTGGAACATCCTACCTCTTCTACAGAACGAGTTCTTTCTCTCTCTGCTCTCAGATCGAAATCTGCGTGAACAGATATACCCAACCCTCCCTCCCAGTCATAAACTTACGATCAGATCTTGAAACGTTAATGCGAAATTTTCATTTGCGATAAGTGTTCGTTCAGCTCATAGTGGTGATGGTGGTAATTTCACTTGAAGGCCACTTGAAGCAATGACAACAGCAGCAGCAGCTGTGACACGAGTTGTATTTGTTGTTACACGTGGGTAAGCGGGGAGGAGGGTGTGTGGAATTAGCAAGGATGGATTGAAAGATTACAATAGGCCCATGCCAAAAAATGTCGACCACGGAGTAAAAGTTCCGAGTAAGAGTTCTCTCTCCACAACCAACCCACTCCCCACTCCCCGCCCACTCACTCAGTCCCCCTCCCTCCCTCCCTCCCTCCATCCACATTTCTCCCTCCCTCTTTCTCCATCTTAAACCTCTTCCTCTCTCTACACCTCTCTGTCTCTCGCTGTGTCCATCCGCTCTCTCTCTCTCTGCCTCTGTCTCTGTCTGTCTGTCTCTCTCTCTCTCTCTCTCTCATGCTCTTTCTCTCCCTCTCTCTGTCCACCTCTCTGTCTCTCTCATGCTGTCTCATGCTCTCTCTCTCTCTCTCTCTCTCTCTCTCTCTCTCTCTCTCTCTCTCTCTCTCTCTCTCTCTCTCCTTCTGTCACGGTCGCGTTCACTCAACCTCTTGAAGAAACAGAAACGCTCACAAACAGGCAGGTAAAGTGGAAGGATGGGCAGAAGGTGGAATTTCCGTGAGTTTTTTTTTCCTCTCCAATGTGCGAACAGCCGTTTTGCGATGTGAATACCTCGACTGGTTCTGTTACGTCCATATCTCTTTGCATCTTATTTCATTTATTCATCTATTTGAACTTATACTGTATGTGTGTAAATGGATGCGCCGAAACTCAGTCGGTAAGGTTTAAGGCATTGGACCTGATCCAGTGATCATCAGGTGCCAGTTGCATTGCTTGGTTCTAACTTTTTGACAGTTACACGTAACTAAATGCCTTCCTTGACCGAACTACGCCATTGGTCAGTTCCATACTACACACAGTTAGTAGCGGGTTACGACCATACTAGGCTGTTCCGTCGAAGCAATGCAACTGGCTCCAGAGGTATCAAGGTATCCTCCGTTTCCGCATGCTGTTTGTGATTTTCGATTTGTGCTTGCACTTTCGCTGTGGACGAATCGCTTGGGTGGTGTTGGACTTCTGATTCAGTTTTTGTGGCCCCGTTTCCGCATGGTGGTGTGCTCTCGGGAAAGGCACTTTACTCCGATTTTCCTCACTCCACCCTGCTGTGAACGGGTACCTGACTTCCGTGGAGGAAGGTTAAAGGGACGGAAGGGGAGGACTGGGCCCCACCTTCCTATGCCGACACCTAGACACAGTGGATAGGAATTCACTGCCTCCACGGTTGTGTGTGTTGTGTGCGTGTATGTGAGTGTGTCTGCATGTTTGTGTGTGTGTATGTGTGTGTGCGTGTTTGTCTCTGTGTGTATGTGAGTGTGTGAGTGTGTCTGCATGTGTGTGTGTGTGTGCGTGTGTGTGTGTGTGTGTGTGTGTGTGTGTGTGTGTGTGTGTGTGTGTGTGTGTGATACCTACTTGGTGTGGTTATTGATCACAGGTCCGAGGTACCCGTACGCACACCCGTACACCCGTCCGCTAAACAGTATAAGGCTATGTGACTTTTAAAATTTTTTATTTAACTAATGATGTGTCTGTCTGTCTGTCTTTGTGTGTGTGTGTGTGTGTGTGTGTGTGTGTGTCTGTGACATCTACAAGTTGTGGTTATTGATCGCAG